>NC_091432.1:205730577-205918077 GCF_964237555.1 Oryctolagus cuniculus | reverse complement strand
CTGAAGCCAGGAGCCAGGCACCCCACCCAAGTTTCTACCTGGACAGGAGGAGCCCCAGCACTTGAACCATCATCTGCTGCCTCCCAGGATGCATCAGAGGGATCTGGGTCAAAAACACAGCAGCACGGACTCAAACAAGCATGTGATATAGGATGTAGGGGTCCCAAGCAGTGGCCAAACCTGCTGCACCACAATGCCTGTCCCTCCAAGTCATTAGTTAAGGATAAAATCAAGTCAGTCATTGAAAATATAAACAAGAACAGTCAACCTCATCAATCTATAAAGTAACATTTATTATCAGCCTTAGGAAATGTGGTACAAATGGCTTCAGATGACTTTTGTTTTGTACCTGTGGTTGTTTCCTCATAAAATGAGAGATATCAGTGGGAATAAACACTCCTCAAATTACTCAATTACATTTTTAACCTTTGAAATTCAATTTAGGAGCCAAGATTGGTTATTGTTTTTGAAAGCTTATAATTTGTTCCTCCTACTCCCTCCCTTAATCCGCAATTTAAATTCTACATGTGATCATTATTTGTGCACTACATTTGTACAACTTTGCATATTTAATATTCATAATTTCTTTCAAAATTTCCATTACCTCAATAAGTATCAATAGCAGTAGTAGTAGAGCCTATGTCTCCTGAATGCTCTTATACCCAAATATGCCTGGCCTCCCACGGCAAGTCTCTGGTCTCACCCTACATCGGTCATGAAGCAAGACTTGTGTATAAAAACTGAATCACCATCAGTGAGCTGTGTAGATTTTACTAGAGATTTACAGAAGATAGGGAGGGAATTGTGCATGTAGCAAAACATACCATTTTTACTTCAATAAAGATTACCTTCTTACCAAGAGTGTTGTCTTCCTCAGTGACCAATAAGTGTCCTTTTTTTAAAAAAGATGTATTTATTTATTTGAAAGGCAGAGTTACAGAAAGGCAGAGGCAAAGAGGTGAGGGAGAGTGAGAGAGTGAGAGAGTGAGAGAGTGAGAGTGAGAGAGAGAGAGAGAGAGAGAGAGGTCTTCCACCTGCTGGTTCACTCCCTAGATGGCTGCAACGGCCGGAATTGGGCAGATCCAAAGCCAGGAGCCAGGAGCTTCCTCCAGGCCCCTTTATCTTCTCTGGTTCTCAGACTGCCCCTGACCTCCTGACTGTTCTCTACTCCATCGCTTTCACTTTGTTAATCAGAGAACTGTACCTCCACCATATTCTCCTAAAGTGTGTCACCACACCCACATATAAATTGTTTACAAGTATGCAAAAGGCCAATAAATTGAGGATGAGTTGTGCATGCATGTGTGTGTGTGTGCTTGTTTGTGTGTGTACCCACTTAGACAATA
This sequence comes from Oryctolagus cuniculus, assembly GCF_964237555.1. NCBI lineage: Eukaryota > Metazoa > Chordata > Mammalia > Lagomorpha > Leporidae > Oryctolagus > Oryctolagus cuniculus. The sequence continues at coordinate 205,916,731 of NC_091432.1, read as the reverse complement.
CAAAGTTATCAGATCTGCCCTCCTCAGAGAGGAGAAGAGAGATAGATAAAAGGGATATAACACTAAAAAGTGTTCTTTTGTCACACTAGACTTAATCATGTTTTCAGATTTGTAATCTTTGATATAAAAATGCATCTGACAATTCAAATATATGTTAAGTGTGGGGATGTTCTATTTTTATGTATAACTTTTATCCAAATCAATAGTCATTTCACCATATATAATATCTGAAAGTTGAAGAGTATGCTATATATTTTTGTATTTTTAGAAATTGTTTTCGTTACTTTTTTTTTTTGTTTGACAGAGTTACACAGTGAGAGAGAGAAAGAAAGGTCCTCCCTCTGTTGGTTCACCCCCGAAATGGCCGCCACGGCCAGGGCTATGCCGATCCGAAGCCAGGAGCCAGGTGCTTCCTCCTTGTCTCCCATGCAGGTGCAGGGGCCCAAGCACTTGGGCTATCCTCCACTGCCTTCCCAGGCCACAGCAGAGAGCTGGACTGGAAGCCAGCCCCCATTACTATTCAAATTAGGACTTAAAAAATCCATTCTTTCTCACCGGATCCACTGAGGTAACTGCAAATTTATACAAAAAAAGCTAATAGGGGCCAGCGCCGTGGCGCACTAGGTTAATCCTCCACCTGCCGCGCCGACATCCCATATGGGCGCCTGGTTCTAGTCCCGGTTGCTCCTCTTCCAGTCCAGCTCTCTGCTGTGGCCTGGGAGGGCAGTGGAGGATGGCCCAGGTGCTTGGACTCCTGTACCTGCATGAGAGACCAGGAGGAGGCACCAGGCTCCTGGCTTCAGATCGGCATAGCTCCGGGAGTTGCAGCCATTTGGGGAGTGAACCAACAGAAGGAAGACCTTTCTCTCTGTCTCTCTCTCACTGTATGTAACTCTACCTGTCAAGTAAATAAATAAAAATCTTAAAAAAAAAAAAAAACAGCTAATAATCTTCCCAGCCTCATTCCCACCTACTGAGGTTACCAATGTTAACATTGTTCTTGTCTTTTCACACAACCGAAAGAACATAATAGATACACCTGTGTGAGTATTGGTTGTGGTTGTTTTTGCAAAAATATAGTATCATTCTACTTGTTTTTCTAATTTAAAATGAGCTATGGATACCACTCAGATAATTAAAAATCTGTAACTTAGTTTTACAGACTAATATGTTTATCCATAGTAAAGATGTATCACAACATATTCAACCATTTCCTCACTCAATTTCCAGGATATTTGTGGCAATACCCAGAAATGCTCCAATATATATCATTATACATGTATGCTCATGTAGTGATGCATTTATTCCTGCAAGATAGACTCCCAAAGGTGAGAATGCTGGATTAAATGTTACATGCATTCTAATTTTAACAAATATTTCCAGATTAATTTCCCCAGAGGTGTTGGGGATTCACATTGCCCACAGCAGCATTAATGAAATGGCCAATTTCCCTGCATTCTTACGAACACTGCTGTAGTTGCTGTTTTTTAATTTTTGCTACTCTAATGGATAAAAATGATCTCATTGTAGTTTAATATTCGTTTCCCTCACTAGTACTAAGGTTGAGCATTTTTTCACACATTTATTGGCCATTTGGGCATTGTCTTCTGTCTCTAGCCTATATACACACTGGCTATTTTTCTATCAGGCTGTGTTTCTCATAAGATCTTAGTACTCATTAGGGATGTTTACCTTTTGTCAACACTATGTGTTGCAAATATTAAGCTGTAGTTAGCCATTTCCTGTCAATTTTATAGTGTGATTTTTTATATAGTCAAATATATCTGTCCTTTACTCTTTATTTGGGAAACTCTTCCTCCTTTCTGACATTATTATTTTAATTATTTTATTTTTATTTGCTTTTGATAGTTTTTGTTGAGAGATAATTTACAGAGATAAAATTCACTCATATTTTAAGCACACAATTTGATGAATTTGGTATTGCATGCAGTCATATACCTTCACAAAATTCAAGCTATTGAACAGAGCCACCGCCCTAAAATGCTCTCTGCAGTTTTCACAATTGGTGACCTCTCCTGACACTTGGTACCAGGAAACTACTGATCTACTTTCTATCACTGTAGCTTTGCCCTTTCTGAAATTTGCTATTAATGGATTTATAGAGCATGCAGTTTTTGTGTTTGTATTCTTTTACATGTATGTTTGACAAGTAACCATTTTATACTTATATTTTTATTTCCCTCATTTTTATTACTGAATAGAATTCAATAGTATAGATAATCCATAGCTTGATTATCTAACTACCTATTAATAGGGAATTGAATTGCTTCTAGCTTTGAGATTGTAATGTAACAATGTTGCTGTGAGCTTTTGAGGAAAAATCAGGTTTTCAAGTTTTTTGAATAAATGTTTAGAAGTTAGATTGTTGGTTTCTATGGTGTTTATTTAACTTCATAAAGTACTGTCATAGTGTTTTTCAGAGTGGCTGTGCAACCCCATTAGACATGTATCTCATTGGTTCACATCCTCCCAAGTATTAGATGTTGTCAGGTTTTTTAAATTTTAGCCATTCAAACTGTATTCAGTGGTCTGTTATTATAGATTTAATGTGAATTTGCTTGACAACTAAAAATGTTAAGTATCACTTAATGTGTTTATATTTTATATTTTTTAATGATTTATTTTATTTATTTGAAAGACTGAGTTACAGGAAGAGGTAGAGCCAGAGAAAGAGAGAGGTCTTCCATCCACTGGTTCATTCCCCAAATGCCACAATGGCCAGAGCTGAGCTGGTTCTCTGAAACCAGGAGCCAGGAGCCAGGAGCCGGGAGCTTCTTCCAGGTCTCCCACGTGGGTACAGGGGCCCAAGACATGGACCGTCTTCTAGTGATTTCCCAGGCCATAGCAGAGAGCTGATTCAGAAGTGGAGCAGCCAGGACTTGAACTGGTGCCCACATGGGAAGCTGGCGCTGCAGGCAGTGGCTTTAACTCTCTGTGCCACAGTGCTGGCCCCTATCTTTTCAATTCATAGGTGAAATATCTAAATTCTCTTTTTAAATAAAGTGTTGTTTTTCTTATTATTATTAAGATATAATATTCTTTATATATTCTAGATGTAAGTACCCTTTCAGAAAAATATTTTGCAAATATTTTCTTGCAATCCATGGCTAGTATTTTCATTTATTAGCTGTGTCTCCCAAATGGCAAAGCTTTTTACTTTTGTTGAAGACATCAATTTTCAATTTTTGAATTCTATGTCATCCTGATGAAATATTTGTCTAACCCAGAGTCATGAAGCCAGCATCCTGGATTCTAGCCTGCTTGCTGCCTTTCCCTCATCAAGCATAAGCAATCTATTAACATTCACCCTCAGTTCTCTGGTTAAATGATAATGACTCAGATCTTTTGAAATAGCTTACATGTAAGGTCCTTCTTGCTATAACCTCCCATGGCTAGTCTGAGATAGATGTGGGTGTCTCAATCAGGTTAAATCGACACATTTCATAAGCTGCACATCTGTAGCTGTGGTCCAGATCAGGCATTGGTCCTCTCCATTGTTGAAAGATTTCTTCTCATCTTTGTAAAGGCTGAACCAGTAGCCAGAACCAGACTTGTACTTAGGGACAAAGAAGGGCAAATGATTTCCTTTAGTCAGATGTATTAGCATTGGACAAGGTGCTCATAAAAATGGGTCTCTGTGCCTTCCGAATGACATAGCTCTAAATATAAGGATACAGCCTGTCTCTTTAGTACAAGAGCCCTGGGACCACCCTCAGGCAAGGAGAAGGGAGTCCTCTGACCACATGGACTCTCTTGAATGGCAGCCCACCCTGGGGAACAGTCACCTGGGTCCTGAGAATTACACTTGAAGAAATGCCTGAAGCTGACAAATAGGACTTCTGCATTTGAGACAGGGCCCCCTGGAGGCCGTGGGTCTCATCCAAAGAGAAGGATCATCGCACTGTGCTGACTTGTGCACTCTCCAGCAATCTCTGTGTGCAGGGGTGTGTGTGTGTGTGTGTGTGTGTGTGTTCGCTCGCTCCTTTCTGCTGCCCTCCTCCAGACAGAGTGTACTTCATGCATTCAAGGCTGCAGAGGCGGCTGCCTCTGCTCTTGTTGCTGTGACAACTCTCAACAATTTGCTGTTGTTCTGTGAGAGAGTGAGCCCTGGGGTGCCGCTTCCTCTCTAAACCTCTCCCTCAAGCTCCAAATGCCATTTGACTCATTTTCCATTACAATCATCAGAGGACCTTTAGCAATTCTAAGGGAGTTATTGCTTTCTTTCACATCTTTTCTCAAATATCTGATTGCAATTCAGCTCTCCAGAGAAAATTCAAGTTGCCTCTTCATTCCCTATGAAGGCAAGGGTGAATTTTATCCCAGATTCATTGTTTTAAAGCTGAAGGAGACCTTGAATACAATCTGATTATATCCCCACATTTCAGACATGAAAAAATTATGTTTCCTGTGCCTGGAACAGAGTCTGGCATGCAAGGAAGTCACTCAGAAAGTTAACTCAGTGAATGAAGTTCAGGGAATCATGAATTTTCCAAGACGATGCAAGTCTGTGGCAGATAAAAAGATTAGAAGACAGAATTTCTCACTCCAGGATTCAGTCCATTTGTAAAAATGAAAGGATCATATTGTTTTTATTGAAATAACATGAAGAATTTGTCAAGTTGTTAGTCTTAAATAATTTTTAAAGTTAAAATTTAACTTAAAAACAAATTAGTCTGTTTCTCACTCTATTAAAAATGCACAGAATTCACCTAATTTAGTTGTGGTAAAGATTTTCTTATTTATTTATTGATTTTTAAATAAATATAAGGGCACTTTAAAACATTTGTAGAAAATGGAAGTAAAAGATAAGTTTATTTTGATGCAAAAGTATTTTTAAATCCACACATGGAGAGATTTCAAAATGTTTACATTGTAGGCAGATGTTTGGTCTAACCACTCTGACAAGGCTAAGACTCCAACATCCCATCTAGGAGTTTCATTCTTAGCTCTAGCTCCCAATTTCAACGTCCAGCCAATGCAGACTTGGGAGGCAGGTAGGGATGGCTTAAATAGTTGGGCCCCAGACACCCATGTGGGAGACCTACACTGAGTTCCCAACTTCCAGTTTCAGCTCCCAGGTTTCTGGCTGCTGCAGGTATTTGGAAAGTGAACTGTGGGTTGGGAGTTTTGTCTGTGTGCTGTCTCCCTTTCTGTCTCTCCAATAAAAAAGTTCACATAACATGTGTTAAAAAATTATGTGTGGATTTCAAAGACATTTTATATCAAAATAAATATCTTTTAACTCTATTTTTTCCATCCGTATATGGGAACTTTTTGAAGAACCTTGTATTTCCCAATTTTTAAGTTCTATTAAGGTTAAATTAGCTAAAAGTAGAATAAAATCTTGAAATCTGGCATATTTTTTAAAGCTCATAACAGGGAAAATAAAATGTACATCACACTATCATGTATTTTTGGTAACAACATACATCTAATAAAGCGATTCAAAATTTGGGGGTTGGGTGATGTCATGCAGAGGCTTGAGCCAGTGCTTAGGACACCAAAATTCTATGTCAGATCGCCTGATTCAAGTCCTGGATACTCCATGTTTCCCATTCAGTCTCCTGCTTATAATACACCTGGGAGGCAATAGATGATGGCTCAAGAACTTGGGTTCCTGCCACCAAAGAGAGTGGCCCGGATAAAGATCCCGTCTCCTAGCTTTGGTCCAGCCTAGCTCTGACTGTTGCAGGAATTTGGGGAATAAGCTCACAGATGGAAGATCTCTGTGTGTGTGTGTGTCTCCCTCTCTCTGTGACTCCGCCTTTCAAATAAACAAATACATCTTTTTCAAAAACCATGTAAGGAACGGGGTAGAATTATGGCATAGATGGTAAAGGCATCACCAGTGACAACAGCATCACATATGGGCACAAGTTCCTGTCCTGGCTGCTCCACTTCTGATCCAGCTCCCTGTTAATGGCCTTGTTAATGGGAAAACAGCTGTGGGCTCCTGCCACTCACCTGGAAGACCTGGATGGAGCTGCTGGTTCCTGGCTTCAGTCTGGCCCAGTGCTGGCCAATGTGGAGTGAATGAGCAGATGGAAAATATTCTCTCTCTCTCTCTCTCTTTGTCTTTTCCCTCTCTCTCTCTGTAACTGACTTTCAAAATAAATAAACAAATCTTAAAAAAAGTTTAAATAAAAATTAAGAACCATGTGTCAGCAAAAGGAGAGCAGAACAAAGAGACAGGATACGAACTTACAGCCAAAACAAATTTATTCAAGAACAAAAATATATTTGCGGCTGTATCCAGCTGCTGGCATGTACACAGACTGAACATGTGACAGAGTGCACAGCCCTCCAGCAGGCTAGGCTTTATATATCTTAGGGTGGGCCAAGGGTCTGGAGGGAGCGTGGGGGACAGTGGTGGTGAGTTTCTCCATACAGGTTTTTCAGGTGTTATTGTGGGCTTTCAAACTTTGAAAAGAATGCAGCCTGTGAGGTGGGGAACAAAACAGGGTGGGCATGGGGCTGAGATGGTCTTTTGAAAGAAGGCAGGGGTAAGGTGTAAAAGGGAATTTTATCTACTTTCAGACAAGGAGCTAAAATGGCTATGGCTGTCTTTGCTCCATCGCTCTGTGGAAGGAGCTGCTTTCAACTCAGGGCTGAGCGTCAGTCCTTGGTGCACGTGCCCGGGAGACATCTGTTGTATAAGAACTAAAGGGAAATGGAAAGAGGAAAAGCAATGAGTCTTGAAATATTTTTAAACTTGCTAATGAGTATAAAAGCACCAATCTTCAAAATCAATTCTAAGTTCAAACTAAGAAACCTTCTATTTATTGCAGAAGGAACTTTAAACTCTATTCATTTATAATAAGAAAATCCCCAAGGGAGGTCTTCTGAAACTCACTCTGCATCACAATTGAAAGGCCACCAACTTAGTACTTCCCAAATTTAGCTAGGTTTAGAACCATCTGTCACGCTTTTTAAAAATGTACATAGAGGGGCCAGGGCTGTGGCGCAGTAGGTTAATCCTCTGCCTGTGCACCTGCATCCCGCATGGGTGCCAGTTCTAGTCTCAGCTGCTCCTCATCCCGCTCTCTGCTATGGCCTGGTAAAGCAGTAGAAAATGGCTCAAGTACTTGGGCCCCTGCACCCATGTGGGAGACCCAGAAGCTCCTGGCTCCTGGTTTTGGATCAGTGCAGCTCTGGCCATTGTGGCCATTTGGGGAGTGAACCAGCAGATGGAAGACCTTTCTCTCTGTCTCTCCCTCTCACTGTCTCTGTCTCTACTTCTCAAATAAATAAAAAATCTTTTAAAAAATATACACAAAAATATATATATATACACAGAAAAACCTACTAAATAAGAGTCTCTGTTTTTGAGTTTTTAATAAGCTTTTCTGTACTATTTTGAAGCCAACCTAGTACTCAGCTACCTGGGCTTGGAAGCACAGGCTATACTGATCTGTCTCTGGAAAAATGACTGTGTCTTTCTGCCACGCAGGCAGACAGTTGAATAGTCTGTGGAAATGGCAATTGCCTACAGACCTTCTGGAAAAGAAACCTAAAATATTGAAGGAAAAACTGTCAGTTCCTGCCTCTATCTCTGCCTGAGAAAGAACCAGTAAGCAAGGTGTGCTCCATTTTGGTCTAAATAACTCAATGGTTGGAAAGCATTCCAATAGTTACATTATTGCTTTGTTTTGGGATAGTTTTCTTGAGATGCCACAAGTCATAACCACTCCCCATCACCCAGGAGAGAATTTTTCTTCAAACAAACAAGTGAATATCCCCAATATCATCCTAGGAAAAGAAAGACTCAAGATCAGAAAGCAAGAATTTAAGCTGGTAGTGATATGGAAACTCCTTACTCTGTTTCTTGTAGTTAATACAATCTAGACTTTAAGGAGTAAACATCCTAAAAATCCTCGCCCAAGGAAACAACTGGGTTTTTGGCTTCTACCAGTGGTATGCAGGTTATAAATTATGGGTAGATGGGCCTGTGTGAACTGAACCACCTGTGGCTGGGCTCACTTACAAGGAATTTGTGTCCCCTCTAGAAAGGCCCATAAACATATCTTCTCTATGCTGCTTTACAGAGTGAACTTTGATTTTTTTTATCTTGACACCAAATTTTAAGTTTCTTTGACTAGACCAGGCATAATTTCTACATAGATTTGAGACTGAAAAACTATCATGTATCTTACTCTTTGATTTAAACTCTCAGTGATATCCAATGATTAAGGTTGGAACCAAGATAATGTACATCCAATAACTAGACTCCTGATAGAAGATGAATTGAAATCACATAATTGTATACAATGTATACTATGACAAGTCCAGGATATGAACAAATTTCTAATACAATAAAACATGATATAACCTTGTGAAACAAGCAACCCTGCTGTCAATTACATTTCCTTGGCAAAGCTTTCAAAATTTCAATAAATGGTAAAGAGTATTTATCTTTCATATTTGTCCAGCCAGAAGGCCTACTTTTATCTTGATAGGATTACTAACTTGATTACAAAAATATTGTGCTTTTACTACCTAGGATCGAAGAACTCTATACCTGACGTAAATGTCTAATGAGTAAAAACTGCTACAGCATTTTAAAAGGTTCCTATTTTAAGAATATTATATACATTGACTTGTTTTATTAACCAAACACAAAAATACATTCTCCCTACTAAATTTCATGTATCTAAAATTACAATGAAAAGGAACTTCACATTTTCTTCTTTAAATATGACATTCTAAGGTTAAAGATATACAAATCACTTAAATAAGATAAACTGTTTCTTAGATACTCTTCAAATTTCAAAATGGCCTTTAGTTGTTTCTAGAGAAAAATGAAAAAAATTAAAATTCTTCGATAATTTTTTAGAAGTTAAGAAGTAAACTTGGGGCCAGCACTGTGGCACAGTGGGTAAAGCCATCACCTGCAGTGCTGGCATCCCATACGGACACCGATTCTAGTCCCAGTTGCTCCACTTCCAATCCAGTTCTTTGCTATGGCCTGGGAAAGCAGTGGGAGATGGCCCAAGTTCTTGGGCCCCTGCACCCACGTAGGAGACCTGGAAGAAGCTCCTGGCTCCTGGATTCAGACTGGCACAGCTCTGGCTGGTGCAGCCAATTGAGGAGTGAACCAGCAGATGAAGACCCCACCCCACCCCCCCGGCTCTCCTTCTCTCTGTGTGTAACTCTGAATTTCAAATAAAATAAATAAATATTTAAAAAAAATAAGTAACTTAATAAATGGCTATTGGCCTAATCAGTGTGTTAGTGATGCCTTGACTGTGCAGTGCTCTAAGATCCTACTCAGCAATTTTTCTACAAAGCATTGCAGTTAATCGTATTAATTGATGTGTTCAATTAAAAGGGTATGATTCCTCTCATGATGGAGTTGCTATTAAGAAATTTCCTGCAAAAGCCAGCTTCCATTCTAACAGAGGTGAACTGAGGACTCCTGAGCAGAAAGAGAGTCCTTCAAATATCATGCCAGATATGAATTAAGGCCTGGAGCATGGCCAACCCAGTGTAAATAGGACTCTGAAAATATCTTTTTTTTTTTTTTTTTTTTTTTTTTTAACAGGCAGAGTGGACAGTGAGAGAGAGAGACAGAGAGAAAGGTCTTCCTTTTGCCGTTGGTTCACCCTCCAATGGCCGCCGTGGCCAGCGCGCTTCAGCCGGCGCACTGCACTGATCTGAAGGCAGGAGCCAGGTGCTTCTCCTGGTCTCCCATGCGGGTGCAGGGCCCAAGCACTTGGGCCATCCTCCACTGCACTCCCGGCCCACAGCAGAGAGCTGGCCTGGAAGAGGGGCAACCGGGACAGAATCCGGCGCCCCAACTGGGACTAGAACCCGGTGTGCTGGCGCTGCTAGGTGGAGGATTAGCCTATTGAGCCGCGGCGCCAGCTTGAAAATATCTTACTGAAAGATATTTGGGATCACCAGGTGGGCCTTCTAGTTACATTTAGGGAAAACACTACATTGTGCGATTCTCTCTACTTTGGCTTATTTCTCATTTCTGTTTCATAATTGAAAGTAGATAATTTAAATTTGAGTGATCTTAAGAAGGATGCACTTAAGAGTACCTTAAATATGAAATATAATTTAACAATTTTTATCATAGATCATATTATCAAAAATATTTTGCATATATACAAAAATACTTCAAAAATTTTATGGAAAATGGAATTAAATATAAATTTTGGTGCAAATTTTTCAAATGTGTAGTGTGCATTATCCATGAGTTTTTGGAAGACCTCGTGTGCATGTATGTGTTTATGTTTGTGTGTGTGGGTGTGTGTGTGAAAGAGAAGATCTCATTTAACACTTTCAACAATCTGTAAAATATGTATGACCATCATTTGCATTTAATGCTGAGAGAAATTGAGGTTTTACCCAGTTAAAAAATTTGTCAAAGATCATGTCATTCTGGCCAGCGTCGCGGCTCAATAGGCTAATCCTCCACCTGCAGGGCCAGCACTCCGGGTTCTAATCTCGGTCGGGGCGCCTGATTCTGTCCCAGTTACCCCTCTTTCAGGCTAGCTCTCTGCTATAGCCTGGGAAAGCAGTGGAAGATGGCCCCAGTCCTTGGACCCTGCACCCGCCAGGAGAAGCACCTGGATCCTGGCTTCAGATCAGCGCGGTGTGCCGGCCGCGCCGGCCATTGGAGGGTGAACAAATGTCAAGGGAAGACCTTTCTCTCTGTTTCTCTCTCTCTCACTGTCCACTCTGCCTGTCCAAAAAAAAAAAAAAAAAAAAAGATCATGTCATTTTTACATGTCAGAAACTATCATATCAATCAATATATTTTAATCACAAAGATTTTTGCAATTTTACTTTACTGTACACTAAGGAAATTCACATTTTAAAAATAATTAGCAACATCTAAATGAGGAAATAGCAATGTTCCAGCTCTAATTAAAGGTTGTTCTTCTCTTTTTAATATAGGACTCTACTGAATTCCCAGAAACGAGTAAAACAGCACTCTCTTATCCTACCCGGACAGTATTAGTTAATTAAATAATCATTGAAAATAATCTAAAACTCTATACACATAGTCTAACTTAACATAAATTGCATACATACTCACCTATTCCTTGTTTTATTCATTAATGTAGGACAAAATTTTGTTCTATTTATTGCTTATATGGTCCAATGATAAAGTACTATTGTAATTTTTGGCTAATTTGCACCAACAATACATCATCTACTATCTCCACATCCCTTAAAGGGAGTGAAGAACTTATTGATACTTTTGGAGAATTTGAAGCAAGTACTTTCTAGATTTTTCAACATTTTACAACTGTGTGGTCCCCACTATATATTTTAGAGTCAATTTTGTTGAATCTATCCAAACCTTCTGATTTTAACAGAATCTATAATTTCCCTGCTCCACTTGTCAATTCATATAATATTAATTCTAAGAGTGGGTGTTTGGCCAGGCATTTTTGATAACTATGTCCTATATCAGAGTAGCTGGGTTAGATAGCTCACTCTGCTCCTGGATGCTCCTTCCTGTTAATGCAAATTCTAGGAGGAAGTAGTAATAGCTCAAGTAATTGATCTCTTGCCACCCATGTGGGAGACCTTAATTGAGTTCTAGGTCCCAGCTTCAACCCCAAGTCAGAAGCTCTCTTTCTCCTTCTGTCTCTCTGTCCACCAGTAAATAAATAAAATATTTAGGGGCCTGGGCTGTAGCATAGTAGGTAAAGCCGCTGCTTGCAGTGCCAGCATCCCATATGGGCGCCAGTTCAAGTCTCAGCTGCTCCTCTTCCAATATAGCTCTCTGCTATGGCCTGAGAAGGCAGTGGAAGATGGTCCAAGTCTTTGGGCCCCTGCACCTATGTGGGAGTCCTGGAAAAAGTTCCTGTCTCCTGGATCTTGGCTCCTGGCTTTGGATTGGCCCAGCTCCAGCTGTTGCAGCCACTTGGGGAGTGAAGCAATGGGTGGAAGACCTCTCTTTCTCTCTACCTCTGCCTCTGCCTCTGGCTCTCTGTAACCTGGCCTTTCAAATAAATAAATAAATCTTTAAATAAATAAATATTTAAAAATAAAATATATAAGTTATATATTGATTCTATTGCAAAATTATGATAAAAAATATACCTGGGGGCAAGCACTGTGGCACAGTGAGTTAAGCCTCTGTCTGTGGTGCCAGCATTCCATATGGCAGTTTGTGTCCTGGATGCTCCTTTTCCAATCCAGCTCTCTGCTAATGGCCTGGGCAGGCAGTGGAAAATGTCCCAGGTGCTTGGGCCTCTGTGCCCATGTGGGAGACCAGGAAGAAGCTCCTGGCTCCTGGCTTCAGATTGGCCCAGCTCTGGGCATTGTGGCCTTTTGGAGAGTGAACCAGGGGGTAAAAGACCTCTCTCTCTGTCTCTCCTTCTCTCAGTCTGTAACTCTGCCTCTTAAATAAAAGAAATAAATCTTTAAAAATAAAAATACACCTGGAATATGTAGGTTTATGAACAAACACAACTTGATCTTGATCAACAAGTAGCTCAACTGGTGAGAGCAGTATAGAGGATATATTATCCTACTAACCAGAGCATCCGTCAGTGCATTTTACAGAAGGAATGGATAGGACGGGTTAATCTAGCAATTCAGTTGAGGAAGTCAGTTAAAAAACTTAGAGGTAAGGATATCTGTCTGCTTTTTCCAGATTGCAGTGCATTTGATCAAGTGGGTCCCTTACACTTGGGAAGGCTGTCTACTTTAAGAAGTTAAGAGGATTTCCACAGGACTGATAAGGAAAAGAAAACCTTTTATTTAGGGCAACTGCTATCTACCATGGTGTTCCTTCATTAGCCCATTTCATTTCCCCATAAAACTCCAATAAAGTGTAAAGCAAGTCAGAAAAAAAGCATAAAGATAAAATATTAAATATTAAAATACTCACATAATAAATGTTTCATTGAGGGTCAAGGAAAGCTATATTTCTGAACTGAAAGCAATGAAAAACTTCAAGATAAATGAAGTCAGAGAGTGCAGATGGTTTGACCTGTTTGGCATCAGGATGCTTGAAAAAAAAATCCTTCAGAAAGTAAAATTTTTAAAAAAATGAGTCCCTGACAAATCTCAAAGCTACACTCCAGCTTACCGGAATGGATCCAGGCCAGAGAATGATAATTCATTTTTTAGAGTCATAAAAAATTTAAGCTGCCTATTATGTATGTTTGAGACATAGTGATAGGTAAAATAAACATGACCCATGTCTTCAAGACTTACAATCTAGTGAAAGGGGGCCAGCGCTGTGTCATAGCAGGTAAAGCCGCTGCTTGCAGTGCTGGTATCCCATATGGGCATCAGTTAGAGTCCCAACTGCTCCACTTCTAATTCAGCTCTCTGTGATGGCCTGGGAAAGCAGTAGAAGATGGCCCAAGTCCTTGGGCTCCTGCACCCACCTGGGAAACCCAGTAGAAGCTCCTGCCTCATGGCTTTGGCTTGGTGCAGCTCCGGCCTTTGCAGCCAACTGGGGAGAGAACCAGTGGATGGAAGATCTCTCTCTCTCTCTCTCTCTCTCTCTCTATGCCTCTCCTTCTCTCTCTGTGTAACTTTGACTTTCAAGTAAATAAATAAATCTTTAAAAAATATCTAGTGGAAGAAGACAAATTTTGATCAGGAGGAGAAAAAGCATGGAACAGGACCTGCCCTTAAAGTAAATGCCAAACTGCTTCCCATACACAGAAACTTGAACTTCTAGTATGGATAATTAATATTCAGAGTGCTTTTAAAGAATTACACAAAATCATATTAGGAGATTATCTTTAAGAAAGATTAAAAGGTAAAAATCATAGTGCTTAAATTCTAGTTGTCTACTTCTACTTCTGCAGAACTCGTGGATCTTTCATTGAGTCTCCAGATCTGTCTCTCAAATATATCGATAATGTCCTTGAGCTATTTTTTATATGACAAAAATGAAATTTTTGCTTAACCTTGTTAATATAAGGAAGAAATAAAATCCTTCCTTCAATTCAAGTTTTCTCAAACAGAAATGAGACCCACCTAGAAAATCCAATTCACATTGGTGTTTTTATTAATAACAACAAATGTCCATTATTTAGTAGCTACAATTTTATGCCTTATAAAACATGAAGCATAAAAGGTAAATAATAAAAACTAATCCATACTTCATTTTTCTTTAGAATGAAAAAATAGTTAATCTGAGAAATCATTTTTTTTAAATTAAACTCAAAAATAAACTTCCAAAGAGCACACCATGTGCTCAGTTAATTTCACTTCTAATAATGAAAAACACTTGATATTTGGCTCTGTTATATGTGGGAAACAACTCAGGAGTGGGAAGACCTACAATGTTAATGGTAATTGCCTCACTTAAGAAGCTGCAAAAGAAGGTCAAGAGAAAGGAGAGGAGGAAGAAATGTAATTTTCTTTCCTCTGCCTAGAATGTTCAATCTTATGTCCTCACCAAGCATTGTTTCTTCTCTTCAAAGCATGAGCTAAATTTCCATGTCCTCTGGGAGGCCGCCTCTGCCAATCTACCTAAAGCTGCCTGATCTACCCTGCCCAGTCCCTCACCTTCTCTCATATTTATTTATATCTCATCTTTATTTATCCCAAGGCTCTTATCACAGTCTGTAATTACTTGGAATGCTTATTTGCTTATTTGTATACTGTGTGATTTTCATAGTAGAATGCAAACTCCCTAAGAAGGATATCTTGGCCAGCGCCATAGCTCACTAGGCTAATCCTCCACCTTGTGGCGCCAGCACTCTGGGTTCCAGTCCCGGTTGGGGCGCCCAATTCTGTCCCGGTGGCTCCTCTTCCAGTCCAGCTCTCTGCTGTGGCCAGGGAGGGCAGTGGAGGATGGCCCAAGTGCTTGGGCCCCGCACTCATTTGGGAGACCAGGAGGAAGCATCTGGCTCCTGGCTTTGGATTGGCACAGCGTGCCAGCTGTAGCGGCCATTGGGGGGGGGGTGAACCAACAGACAGAAGGAAGACCTTTCTCTCTCTAACTCTGCCTGTCAAAAAAAAAAAAAAAAAAAAAGCATATCTTGTGTCTTCTTTCCCAATTTCCAACAGTTAGTGAGTCATCAACAAATATTTAGTGAATAAATACACAAGCCCCAAATATCTCTGGTTGGAGGTTTACTGGTCTCTGGTAGGAACATTTCACATATGTGTAATCCTTAAAAAAACCCTGCTAAGTAGATATTAAGTATCTCTATTTTTCCAAGAAAAAGAAACCGAGTCTAAGAGAAATTGGAACAGCAATACAAATACATTTCTGTATGTCTCTAAAAATCATGTTTAAATACAGTCTTTGAACTGTGAACCTCAGCTTACAATTACCTCATGTGTACTGTACATGCTTGTGTGACAAGAAAACACAATCTCCTTTGATGATTTGCTCCTTATCTATCATAACATTTCCCTTGCTGAATAACAATGGATTTTGTTAACCCTGATACCTCCTTCCTCAGTCTAAGAGCTCCTCAAGGGCAATGAATTATTCTTTCTACCCAAGAGCTTCCATAATGCTCAAGTGTACATTTGTGACACAAATGAATGGGTTGAAGATCAAAGTCATATTAGCTTTTCAAAGTAAAACAAACAAAAAGGCTCTTTCCAAGAGGAAGAATTCTGGGATAGATGGTGTTTTTTAAAAAATGGAACATGCATATTCAGTAACACTGAGACATCCAGATTATTTTACAACCACACTGATCAAACTATTCAACTGTTAAGACATTTGAGTGAAGAAATGAATGCAATTTGTCCAAGGTCACACAGAAACTTAGTATTTAGTAAAGAGCCTTCAAACTGTTGATTAGCAATCTAATAATTAATAATGTGAAGTCAAAACTAAGGATTTTAGTTTTTAATTACTGTCACTAAAAAGAAATGTAACATTTAACTATTATTGTAGGGAATTTGCAGAAAGATGGGCACATGAACCCAGTATTGTCTACACATTTCCACTGAAATGACTAAGCAATAGAAATAGGAAAATCCTGAATTAACTACTGAAACTAAAGAGGGTACAACCAACTTTGAAGAAATTCTGCTGGGTTTCATGCATGTGCAACAAATATCATGCTCAAGAGAGACCTCAAAAATCCTTAGACTCGATTCTGTTCCTGTGGGTCAATAACATTTGAAAGTGAGTATGATGGAAGGCCACAGTTTTCATGTAGCTGCTATTCCATACAGAAAAACAGTAGAGTTTTACCTATGAAGTGATAGTGGTACAAATTATGAGGCTGGGCAGCAGACTGAACCTGGCCTGTAGCTTGACCAACAGAAATGTGAAAGACAATTGGCGCTACCATAAGAGCTTGAAGTAATAGCACAGAAACCAGCAAGCCCTGGTAGGGCTGCCCCATGTCCATTTCCTTCCCCTTTTCCCTAGTTCAAACCAATGGTTCTAGCATTTAACCAAAACTAGTTCTTCAGATTATAATTAACTGAATTTTTTTTACAAATATTGACGCATTTAAGACTTACAGCAGCCCTATAAACAAACTTAGGAGATAGGTATTCTTACTAGCTACACTTTAGAGATGTAAAAACTATGGCAAAGGGAAATTGTGATTTGTCCTAAGTCATGTGACAGAGTGGCACTCTCAGTACTGGCCACTGTGACCTATTTATTTATTTATTTTTTAGAAACCTTTTATTTAATGAGTTTAAATTTCATAAGTACATCTTTAGGAAGATAGTGTTTCTTCCCATCATACCCATTCTCCCACCCCACTCCCTCCCTATTTTCTCTCCCCTCCCCTTCCCAGTCTGATTCTCCATTAAGATTTGTTTTTAATTAACTTTATACACAGAAGACCAACTCTGTACTAAGATTTCAACTATTTGCTCATACACACACACAAAATATAAAAACTCTTTGAGAACAAGTTTTACAATTAAATCTCATAGTACAAAACATTTAGGAGAAAGGCCACGCATGGGGAGTAAGTGGACAGTGACTCCTGCTGTTATTTAACTATTAACACTCTTATGTATGATGTCAGTAATCACCCAAGACTCTTGCCATGAGCTGCCAAGGCTGTGGAAGCCTTTTGAGTCTGTAGTCTATGTCAGTATTTAGGCAAGTCCATAGGCAAAGTGGAAGTTCCCTCCTCTCTTCAGAGAAAAGTCCACCCTTCTTTGATGGTCACTTCTTTCCATTGGGGTCTCACAGAGATCCTTTATGTAGGACTTTTTTTTTTTTTGCCATAGTGTATTGGCTTTCCATGTCTGAAAATGCTCTCATGGGCTTTCAACCAGACCAGAGAACCTTACAGGCTGATTATAAGGTCAGAGTGCTATTTAAAGTAGTTGTCATTCTATGAGGCTGCTGTGTAAACTGTTTCCCATGTTGGAATATTCTCTCCTTTTTATTTCTATTTGTTATTATTACCAGATACTTCATCTTATTTATATGATCCTTTTAACACTTAATTCTATCTATATGATCATTTTTACACTTAATATGGTCACTTTAACACTTAAGGTAGCATTTTTACCACTCAGCTTAATGGGATTTGGGGTCCCATGGGAAGCTTTTTTTTTTAAGATTTATTTATTTACTTGAAAGTCAGAGTTACACAGAGAGAGAGAAGGAAAGCCAGAGAGAGAGAGAGAAAAAGAGAGAGGGAGAGAGGTCTTCCATCCACTGGTTCACTCCCCAGATGGCCGCAATGGCTAGAGCTGCACCAAGCCAAAGCCTGGAGCCAGGAGCTGTTTCCAGGTCTCCCACGTGTGTGCAGGGGCCCAAGGACTTGGGCCATCTTCTACTGCTTTCCCAGGCCATAGCAGAGAGCTGGATAGGAAGTGGAGTAGCCAGAACTTGAACCGATGCCCATATGCGATGATGGCGCAGCAGGCAGCAGCTTTACCTGCTACACTACAGCACCAGCCCCGTGGGAAGTTTTTAAACTGTACACTTAGAAGTAAGCCCCTAGGCATGTATGCACAACTATAGAGCTTTACAGTTACAAACTTCTCCTCTCTCTCTTATTCCCACTCTTATTTTTTATCAAGATCTATTATTCAATTGACTTTATACATATATGATTAATTCTATGATAGGTAAAGAGTTTAACCAATTGTATTAAGAAAGAAAAAAAAAAAAGAAAAAGAAAAAAATAGAATTGTTCCTCAACAGTCACAACAAGGGCTGTTTGTGGGGAGCAGGGCCTGTCTCCCGCAACATGGCGAAATAAGTACTGAGACTACCGAGACTAGACTAGACCAGACCACTGAGACTATTAAGACTAACTCTATGCATCTGATCTCCCATCATATGGTGCTGAGAGAGAGTAAACAAATCTCACACAGCTGCCTCATCAATTAGCTGATTCCTGGCCCAACCCCTTAAAAAGGGGGAGAGAGATAACATGCGCGGCCGCGCCCCCCTGAGAGAGTCCGTCGGAGAGCTCGCCGGTGCGGAGGAGCGGCAGCAGATCCGGGAAGGACCAGTGTCATTCCTCCACGAGTGGGGGAGCGACACTGTTCAAGTCACTACTATTCAAAGTGTCAATTTCACTTTTTTCCTTTTAAAAAAATTTATTTCTTTTTTATTTCAAAGTCAGAGTTACAGAAAGAGGGAAAGACAGAGAGGGGTCTTCCATCTGCTGCTTCGCTCCCCAAGTGGCCACAAAAGCCAAGTTAGGGCCAGGCCAAAGCCAGTAGACAGGAGCTTCTTCCAGGTCTCCCATATGGGTGGCAGGGGCCCAAGTACCTGGGGTATCTTCTACTTTTCCAAGGCCAATTAGCAGGGAGCTGGATCAAAAGTGGAGCAGCCGAGACACAAATTGGCACCCACCTGGGATGCCAGAGTTGTAGGCAGCAGCAGCTCTACCTGCTATGCCACCACGCCAGCCCTAGTACTGGTGTTCTTTCTGCAATTAATACAATGCTATGCTCCTATTAGAGGCCATTAAAAGGAAGGAGGGAGGCGAGAGCTGGCTCTTGGTATAGGAATTATGAATGATTTCTTTATTCCTCTAATACTAGTCCAAAATTATACAGCAAATGCAATTTTATAATGCAAAAGCTACTTTAAAGTATATTATTTTTAAAAAGTGTTTTGGCTGTAAAATATTCATAAATTCATAAACATGTGACTTGGCAATTTACTTAAGTGCTTGTCTAATACAACTTGCCCTGCATTTGCATACCCTCCACATTCTCTGTGACAAATATACCTGGTTTTTCAGTCTCTTCGAGATCAGCTTCCACTGACAACTGCTAATTAAAATGCACCTCCAGAAACTGTGGGGTCTACCCATGAACTCCAGGATATCATCTCACCTGCATTTCAATAGGAAATGACCATGGCCAGAATCCGGTGATTTGTTTGTAAAGTAATTTGATGATATTATGCAGATACTGTGAGATGCTGGTAAAAACTAAGCTTTCTCAAAGAAAACTATTTCTTTAAAATAACACTTCAGTCTCAGAAATATTGCTTGCTGAATCTCTTAAGTAGCAAGTGCAATGAAATAATGTTATAACAAGATCACGGAAACGTTTGTATAATTTTTTCTTTGACAGTGAATATATAAACGTTTCTTTGTGTTAAAAACTGGACTTGTCATGGCCTCTTAATTGTCTCCTTTCCTCTAGAAATGGTGACTCCTCCTCTCCCCGCTCCAACCCTACCCCAAAAAGATCCTTATGTATTGTAGTAAATTAAAAAATTTATGTTCCTATTGTTTTTATGCCTACTCCTCTTTCTTATTCCCAATTTTTACTTCGTTTCCCCAGCATCTAATTTATTTTAATATCAGGTTCAAATGAGAAAAAACTACAATTGTTCAAAAACATAGTTCCTCAACAATAAATAATTTCATAATATCTCAAATTCTTTTTTTAATTTTTATTTATTTATTTTTTGACAGGCAGAGTGGACAGTGAGAGAGAGAGACAGAGAGAAAGGTTTTCCTTTTCCATTGATTCAACCCCCAATGGCTGCTGCGGCCAGAGCGCTGCGACCAGGGGGCGTACCACGCTGATCCGAAGCCAGGAGCCAGGTGCTTCTCCTGGTCTCCTTGTGGGTGCAGGGCCCAAGTCCTTGGGCCATCCTCCACTGCACTCCCGGGCCACAGCAGAGAGCTGGACTGGAAGAGGAGCAACTGGGACAGAATCCGGTGCCCCAACTGGGACTAGAACCTGGTGTGCTGGTGCCTCAGACAGAGGATTAGCATATTGAGCTGCGGGGCGCTGGCTTCAAACTCTTTTATTTTGTTTTACCTGTTAAGATGGACATATGTGAATAAAATGTAAATAATTTCCTTGGGAAAAAGCATTTCCGTTTCTAGCACTCTCTTCACTCAAGTCAACCACTTCTTTGTAATAGTACTGAACTACCCCAGAAATATGTATCTCAGAATCTGCTTTCAAATGTAAAGGAAGGGGAAGATCTGGTAATAATCGTATATAAATACTTTTATCACATAACAAATCTCTAGAAGGAAAGAGAAACAGAGGGGGAGGGGGAGAGAGACTCTTGTATCTGAGGACTTCATCACAGCCTAGCCAATTCCTGTGTCAAAATTTTACAACTTTCTTTTCCTTCCTTAAACTCTAGCTATTAGTTACTTAACAGGTGGATGGCTACTGTTTTTCCATATCATTGGCTTGAAACAGACTCAAAAACTTCAGTGAGAGATTAGCATGGTACTATTTTCAGACTTACATTAAGTGGAGAATAAAGGTCATCATACCACTATAGCAGCTAAAAGCACTTTCACTGACATTATTTAATTTCTACCGAACTCTTGGGATATAGGCAATTATTTTTATTATGCTTCTATAGATAAGGCATTTTAGGCATGGTGAGTGGAATAACGGAGGTCAATCTTTGTACCAAAAATAGACATATCTACTAATATACAGGGGAGAACTATTTGGATGATTCAACTTGGCCTTCACAAAAGAACCTTTCATCATCCTTCTCATGCCTAATACAGAAAAACTCAGACTCAGATGTTTTTATTAGTAATCAGTGAATTAGAGTTTGAGTGTTAGTGTTGCTGGGAAGCTGGTGAGATGAGTCAGAGTTTGTATCCTGGCATCGATGATGATTTATGAGACCAGACACAATGGTGAGAGTAGAAGTGTAGTTTTATTTAAGTAAGAGAAGCTCCGGGGCCAGCGCTGTGGTGTAACGGGTAAAGCTGCTGCCTGAAGCGCTAGCATCCCATATGAGTGCTGGTTCAAATCCCGGTTGTTCCACTTCCAATCCAGGTCTCTGCTATGGCCTGGGAAAGCAGTGGCCCCTGAACCCACATGGGAAGATCCAGTGGAAGCTCTAGGCTCCTGGCTTCAGATCAGCACAGCTCTGGCCATTGCAGCCAATTGGAATTCCAACCAGCGGATGGAAGAGCTCTCTCTCCCTCTCTCTTGCTCTCTCTCTGCCTCTCCTTCTCTCTCTGTGTAACTCTGACTTATAAATAAATAAATCTTAAAAAAAAAAAAAAAGGAGGCTCCAGACAGTACAATTGAAGAGGCTGGTAGAGAGACCAAGCCACTGAGATCTCACAGTCTAGGACTATTTGTATGTCCTTAACAAGTTACTGCCAAAGAGCAAAGATGAACAAAGTGATTATAGGTTAGTTACGGTGGGGATGGGAGGCATTTTAATGGAACCCTGTCTAGCTTGTTTTTATGTTAACATAGATCTTGTCATTGTTTATAAGTATTTCTTACAGGGGCTTCCATCTTGTCCTGTTTAGTGTTGGGAAGGAAGGCGCTGCAGTTTGTGCTGGCAGGGAGCTGTGGGATTGCTTAGTCTGGGCTGCTGTTAGCCCTGAGCTGCTTCAGTAGTCACATATCTTAAAAATTAGAAGTCCTCCCCAAAATAATATGCCACCTCTGAGCATAATCAATTGATAAGCCAATATTTGTATGGCAGTTTTATTTAAAAGAAACTCTGTATATCAAAAAGCAGTGGTTTATTTTCATTGAAAAAAATCTGCAAATTATTCCCTAATCCAAGTTACAACACAATTCTTTCTACTACCTAGAATGTTACCTACATTTTATTTAAGACATTCTACTATGTTTTTAAAAATAATCTGAATCACAGAATCATCACAACTCCCACTGGAATACACATGCTTCAGAGCCTTCACCTGCAATTCAGCTAGACTATTTCCCTTGAAGTCATACTTCAGGCTCCTGTACTCTCCACTGAGCTTCCTGTATTAGCGCTACTTACTCATCCCTGAAATTTCTATCCTGTTGGCCCATTCTGGACTGGACGCTGTATGCAATTTAAATTTGAATGAATAAAAGATTAAGTTGTTAATACTTTATCTGGAAGGAAGAAAGTATAAAACAGCTATGGGTAAAATTGTGGCAAAGAAAGGTGATCTCAGTTCTTTGTCTCATGTGAAAGAATTTCCATGTGGACAAAGCAGCCAGGAGAGGGGCTCCAAGAAAGGCCGACCTGAGGAACTGTGATGGTATTTTAAGCATGAATCTGGGAAACAACAACAAAACAGAATCGTAGCTAACAATCAGAGGGAGAGGACAAAACCCATCGAAAGGCCAGATGTGTAATTCTGTCATGTCTGTCTAGCTGGCTCATGGTAAAACAAAAAAGCCACCAGAAGGGTGGGATTGGTGACTTATGTTTTCATGATAAACTGAAAACTCATCGAGGTGGACTCACTATTTCGTGGCTATTCATGAGATAAAACTGGAAACTCAGAAGGAGTGGGGTTGGCACTTTGGTCTTGGAAAGGCAGCTTTGGATACAGTCATGCAGTGGGATTCGGCACTTTCATCTTATTAAAGGCGGCTTTTAGGGGAAAGCAAGCATTTTGCATCCTCTTAAACAGACTTTCCCTGTCCTCATTCCCACTGGGACTGTCCTAAGGGCCAGTTAATCCATTTCTCTTTGAAGTGGGAAAAGTCAGGGAGATAAATTAAGTTCATGAGCTGGAGGCCACACCTACCCCACCCCCATGTAATCCTATCATCAATCAGATGACCCCTCCTTAATATGCACCTCTCCATACCTGGGACCTGGGGACAGTACTATGTAACCACTCCCCTTTTTGAAGCTAATAAGAAGCCAACGAAAGGGGAAGAGGCTCTCTTTTCTCTCTCCACCTCGTGGGCCCAGGACAAGCAGAACAGGGTATGAAATTCCCCTTTTGACCTTTCCTGGCCCACTCTCCCTAAACGAAGCCCTCAAGTGCCTGTGTATTCTTTTCACTTTCTAAGTAAACCTTATGCTACATGTTGTGTTTGTGCCTGTACCTAGAATTCTTCTTTAAGTAAAAGGCAAGAGCCTGGGATATTAATCCATTAAGCCCAACCTAGCCCTCAACATCTTCACAAAATGACAAGGACAAGAGAGAGGAAAGTGAGGCAAAGATATTGGGAGGATCATCATAGGAGGGGATGCGTTGCAGTGTTAGCACATGCCCTTTCCCTTCAGTCAAAAAGACTCAGCAGGTTACTCCCTCAGCAGCTCTGTCCTCGCATCTGGTAGGACATCTCCAGAAAGGTTTCAAAGAGGAAGTGAGGCTCAGAATAGTTCAGAGGGGTGAGAAACAAGATTTAGCATGGGTTCTTCCTATTTCACATTTTGCTTTTGTCTTATGATGAAGGCTAACGCCACAGCACTTTGAGCTTTCATTATCCAGTCCCCATGACATCTCTGAAAGACAGAACTCTACCCCATTAGTCAAGCAAAAAGTTCAGGAGCTATCAAGTGTGACTGGAGGTTTCATTAAAAAGAAAGAGAGAGCCAGCGCTGCGGCTCACTAGGCTAATCCTCCACCTAGCGGCGCCGGCACACGGGTTCTAGTCCCGGTCGGGGCGCCGGATTCTGTCCTGGTTGCCCCTCTTCCAGGCCAGCTCTCTGCTGTGGCCGGGAGTGCAGTGGAGGATGGCCCAAGTCCTTGGGCCCTGCACCCCATGGGAGACCAGGAGAAGCACCTGGCTCCTGCCTTTGGATCAGCACAGTGCGCCGGCTGAAGCGCGCTGGCCACGGCGGCCATTGGAGGGTGAACCAACGGCAAAAAGGAAGACCTTTCTCTCTGTCTCTCTCACTACCCACTCTGCCTGTTAAAGAAAGAAAGAAAGAAAGAAAGAAAGAAAGAAAGAAAGAAAGAAAGAAAGAAAGAAAGAAAGAAAGAAAGAAAGAAAGAAAGAAAGAAAGAAAGAAAGAGAGAGAGAGAGAAAGAAAGAAAAGAAAGAGAAAGGAAGAAAGGCAGTGTGGGGAAGAGCACATGTTATTATCATGATATGATGGTATGTAGTCTGTGCAACATGAAATAACTTTATTTTGGTGCAAAAAGTTTTGAAAACAATGCATACAGGCCAGCGCCACAGCTCACTAGGCTAATCCTCCGCCTTGCGGCGCCAGCACACCGGGTTCTAGTCCCGGTCAGGGCACCGGATTCTGTCCCGGTTGCCCCTCTTCCAGGCCAGCTCTCTGCTGTGGCCCGGGAGTGCAGTGGAGGATGGCCCAAGTCCTTGGGCCCTGCACCCCATGGGAGACCAGGAGAAGTACCTGGCTCCTGCCTTCGGATCAGCGCGGTGCGCCGGCCGCGGTGGCCATTGGAGGGTGAACCAATGGCAAAAGGAAGACCTTTCCCTCTGTCTCTCTCTCTCACTGTCCACTCTGCCTGTCAAGAAAAGAAAAGAAAACAATGCATACAAGGAGTCTTCAAAATGGTCACAGAAAATATGTATTATGAAAAAAATGACACAAGCACCTCCAAAACTTTTGCAACAAAATAATGTCTTAATTCTTTTTTTTTTTTTTTTTTTGACAGAGTTAGTGAGAGAGAGAGACAGAAAGAAAGGTCTTCCTTCCATTGGTTAACCCCCACAAATGGCTGCCATGGCCCGTGCTGCGCCTATCTGAAGCCAGGAGCCAGGTGCTTCCTCCTGGTCTCCCATGCCTGTGCAGGGGCCCAAGCACTTGGGCCATCCTCCACTGCCTTCCCGGGCCACAGCAGAGAGCTAGCCTGGAAGAGGAGTAACAGGGACTAGAACCTGGTGCCCATGTGGGATGCCCATGCCGAAGGCAGAGGATTAATCAAGTGAGCTATGGCTCCGGCCCCTTAATTCTGTTTTTTTTTTTTTTTTTAATGAACATTTTGAAGTACCTTTGTACAGATTACTAGGACTAAATTATGATAGATACTTGCTGAAGACACTACAACTCTTGAGTAAGAAATATGTCTGGCCTTCCTCACCTAGACAATCAATATGGTAAGGGATCAAACAGGGATCAGACAAGATGCACTGTAGTCAGGTCCTGACACATTGCTCAGCTGGGGTAATAAACCTGGGAGAGCCAGAAATAGAAACAGTCCAGAGGTTGAGTGTCCCTAGAGGGTAATAAAAGTTGAAGTTGAGAAAACCAGAAACAAACACCAAAGCTGGGGTCACAAGTGGATTCAAAGTTAGTAGGTGGAACTTAAGACAAAAAGCAAGAAGAAACAAAAGTGCAGCAGTGGTAGAAAAGAAGTAAGGTAGAAAGAATCACTTTTAATTATTTTAAAAGTGCTGAAAAGATGAACTTTATCTTTGTATTTCATTAGGCATGGGACAAATGAGTAGGTAGGTCTCTCTTAAAAAGTACAGCATCAGTGCAGACAGAAGTGTATACGAATAAAAGGCTTTGAAAAGCTTCTGGAGGATATGGCATTGTGGTAAAGCCACCACTTGTAACACCAACATCCCATATCAGGGAGCCAGTTGGAGTCCTGGCTCCTCTGCTTCCAATCTACCTCCCTGCTAATGCCTGGCAAAGCAGCAGCTAATGGTCCAAATACCTTGTTCCTGCCACCCAAGTGGCTTTCCTGTCTCCTGACTTTAGCTTGGCCTGGCCCCAGCTGTTGTGGCCATTAGGAACTGAACCAGTAGATGGAGCTCTCTATCTCTCCCTTTCTCTCCCTCTCTCTAACTCTCCATCTCTCCCTTCCCACTCCCTCCCTGTGTCACTCTGCCTTTCAAATAAATACATAAATATTTTAAATCAAAAATTTCCAGAGATTGCCTTTACATAACCCAATTATCTCTTGGTCATGTGAGTCTGAAACTAAAACTTGGTCACATTTTCTTAATATGCACACTATTCATTTACTGAAAATACTGTAGTTTGTACCTATTTTGATCAAAGAACTCAGCTAAGATCTCATATGTAATGCTTATTTAAATTATCATAGCTCTTATCTAAATACATTTCATACTTTGATGAGAATATAAATAATTAATGAAGAGATATATTTTTATAACTATGCAGTACTGTAATAATTGTGAAGTACTGTGAAATAAATTAACAGAGGACTGTGAGAGAAAAAGAATGGAAGGAGAAGAGAGATCATACTTAAATATTGCTGTCAAGGAAGTACACTTTAAGGAGCTGTCAATTAAGCTGCGATTTGAAGTGTGAGAAAAACAGGCAAGGTTTGAAGAACTAGAACTGGTAAAAGAGCCTCCTATGCAGACGTGACAAGGTGGCTAAGTTCTCCAAGCTAGAGAGAGATTGGCTTGATTAACAAAGTGAAAGAAGCCAAGGTGGCTGAAACATAAATAAGGAATTACCTGAGATGAAGATGGAAAGAGACTTGTAGGCTTCAATTAGGATTTGAATTTTATTTTAACGCTCCAATGTGAGGTCATTGAAGGATTTCATTATATCAGTTACCGTAACTTACAGTTCCCACCCTACTTAATTGCAGGAAGTCTCCTCTTAACAGGTTGCCTTCTCTCAAATATGACTAAGAATCCTTGGAGGGCAATTAAACGGTTCACAAATACATCCTGCAGTCACCTGCTGCCTCAATCCTGTCCTGCTGTATATCACTGCCTGAAGGGCTGGGATTACCATCTCCCTTCAGTGTCTACCACTTTCCTCTTTACTGCTTCGCCCAAAGCATGAATAGCACTGCTGCAATTTTAACAGGACTTTGCTCAGTTTGAAGGAAATGCAAGTATAACACAGAGTAACTTATAATTATGATTACAAAGATCTCTTCTTATAGAAGACCCATGCTTTGGTCCCGTGCTCAAGAATGTCTGGCCCAGACCATTGTGAATATTCTCCATGATACAGAGAAGTCAAATTACCTTTATTCTAACCCACCATTACCCTTCCCTTCTCATTTCTTGTTCCAGGACCAGTTTCTTCCAAGAATAAATAACAATAAAAATGAATTCCCTTCAAAGGGAACTTTAGCTCCTAATGTCTTTTCACTTGTGTGGGTCAGGTTCACCCCTGTGATCTCAAACTTAATAATTCAAAATCAATAAAGACTGAACTCACAAAGCATTTCAGATATTGACATGCCAGCCTGGTTTGAGCATTCCCAAGCCACATCTTATTCTTTTCTATAATTCAAGGTAAAGATCAGGCTTGGAAGGACTGGCACTGTGATGTAGCAGGTTAAGATGCCACCTGGACACCAGCACCTCATATGGGCACCGGTCTGATTCCTAGTTGTCTCACTTCCCATCCAGCTCCCTGCTAAGGCACCCAGGAAAGGAGTGGAAAATGGCCCACATTATTGGGTCCCTGCACCCACTTGGCAGACCTAGAAGAAGCTCCTGGCCCCTGGCTTCAGCCTACAGCCATTACAGCCATTTGGGAGGTGAACCAGAGGATGGAAGACATCTCTATCTCTCCCTCTCTCTGTGCAAATTTGCCTTTCAAATAAAATAAATAAACTTTAAAAAAAGATATTACACTTGGAACATGTCTTTCTTTCAGGATACGTATCCACATGATGAAGAATCAAGATCCAGATATAATTCATTCTAGAGCTGTACCTGTATTAGACAAAATTTTCTTAAGTTTACAGCCACAGGTATGTGAACCTCTCTATCACATAAACCATATTCCAGTTGCATCTAATCTTCAAATCTAGAGTGTGTCTCCACTTTACTTTTGCATAACAAACAATATTAATTAGGCTTCTTCAAAATAAAGGCACAATGTACATTAAAGGTAAATTTAAGTCTCTACCTTTAGCAAAAGAGAAGCATTCTTAAAAACAAACAAAAAAGAAAATCTCTTGAATTTGACTCACATATACTCACCAAGTGTATAAGCTTGTTTTAGTAAGAAGTCTCTGCAATAAACTACCTCCTTCTTCAAACATTTGCCGCAAGGATTCTCTTAGGTCTCCTGTCACTCCCCTGTGCTTGACCACTGTTACGTATCCTCTACTTTGAATCCATTTCTATGCTTCAACACACAGATAAACTGTTTCTGCACCCCAAAAGGGCTGCCCTACCTGGCACAGCAGTATCCCTTGCCACAGACCCCATTGCTTGCTCCCATGAGAAGGTCCAGCTCCTGAGACCCTAGCTTAGTCCAGAATTCTGATCACCCGTGACCTTACCCTTCAACATTGCCTGAGAGATAAAATGCAGCTGCTTTCTTAAACTATTTGGTAGTTCAAAATCTCCACTATGAATGGGTTCTGTGAAGTATTACAATTCTTCTGAAACTATTGTTGATCAACTTCACCTCCATGTAGGTTCACTGAATTGTAGAGGATCTGCATACTTCATTAACCATGAGAAAATTGTGTGTTCAAGGCTTTCAATTCCAAATTCTCTCACCTCCAGTTTTTTCCCGACCCCAAACCCACTTTATTGAACATTTGCTCAGGGTCTTTGACGGCTAGTATCTTAGTGCAGACTGCAGCATCCCACAATGCCCTCCAATGGTGAGTGATTCAAATGCAATTAAGGAAACTTGATTGAAGAATTCTACTATGAAGGGTCAACTTAATTCACCATCTACCTAGCACCTAGGAACTCTGCCAGAGATTCACTTCTGACCTGGACATTTTCTAGTTCTCTGTCTCACAAAGACACATGTATACATTATATTATGATCGAGCAGCAAAGAACTGATCAGATTTTCATCCAATCAGGCAATCCATGGATCAAAGATCAATCAATCTGCCCAGTGGTACTAGATAAATATTATCATCAATACTACTACTACTACTATTATTTCTAGAACAGAAAAGAGGAAAGGATCTGGCTCCCTACTCTCACGTAGTTATGGATTCTTGCAGAGAATATGAAATAAAGTGGTCGGGCTCTGTGGTCTTATTTTTTGGAAGCACTTGAATATGAGCTCCTTAGTACCTCTTCCTTTGTTATTTTGGTCCTTTGAATAAAGATAAAAAGATATAATTTTCATACTTTCTGGGATAATTGTGATTAAGCCATTTAGTTTGGAGCTGGAAAAAAAAACAGGCTATATAGAGTGAGCAGCCAGGATATCCAATTCTTTGGTTCTACAGAGAAGCCCAGTACCCTCAAGTGTGGTGAGCAGCTTTTTAACAATGTATTTATTTATTTACTTGAGAGGCAAACTGAGAGAAATCTTCCATCTGCTATTTCATTCCCTGATAGCCACAACAGCCAGGTCTGGGCCAGGTCAAAATCAGGAGCCGGGAACTCCCTCCTAATCTCCCACATAAGTGAGAGGGCACAAGTAATTGAGCTATCTTCCACTGCTTTCCCAGGCATGTTAGCAGGAAACTGAAGCAGAGCTGATAGGACTGTAACCAGCACTCAGAAATTTGATGCCAGCCTCAAGTGGTGGGTTGATGTGCTGTGCCACAACCCCAGGCCTCGTGAGCAACTTTTTTTGATTAATTAATTTATTTGAAAATCAGAGTTATACAGAGAGAGAAGTAGAGGCAGAGAGAGAGAAGTCTTCCATCTGCTGATTCACTCCCCAAATGGCTGCAATGGCCAGAACTGCACTGATCCAAAGCCAGGAGCCAGGAGCTTCCTCTGGGACTCCCACACAAATGCAGGGGCCCATGGACTTAGGCCATCTTCTACTGCTATTCCAGGCCATAGCAGAGAGCTGGATCAGACTGGATTGGCGCCCATATGGGATGCCGGCACTGCAAGTGGTGGCTTTACCTGCTATGCCACAGCATTGGCCCCAGCAAGCAACTTTATTAATCAATTATCACTTAAGTCCAGTTTCTCACAAAACCCAGAAGGGCAAACATTGTCAATGGCCCCACTTATCCCCCCTCTTCCACTGCCACGTCTAGGGTATGAATTCCAGATAAATACACCATTAATGGAAGAAGCACATCAGACAAAGAAGTAAAAGTTCACTTGATATGATTATGATGTGCAGCAGGTTCAGGGAAGCAATGCCCAAAACACCTTTCCAGCATTCAAAACTATATTTTTAATGTTAAGCTTTATTCTCTTTGATATTTGAGGTTCAAAACTCTAAATATCAGAAAAGGATTCAACAAATGACTTAAAATTGAATTTCTTTTCCTTTTGGATAAAATCTGGATCAATTGACACATTTTAACTCTTTATGGAGACTATCTAGTTGATTAATAGAAATACTATATCCCCTAACAGTGCCACCAGCAGCACCAGCAGTGAATGTACTGCCTAAAGACCTATCAACATCTAATTTTATCATAGTCATCAATTTTTGCTAGTTTTATTGGTATATAACAACACAGTGAAGCTGTTTTAATTTACATTGCTATGATAGCCCTGCAAGCTTCCATGTTATGGAAGCATTCTGAATGTCCTCTGATATAAACAACTAGGCAAAGTATCAAAATTAAATGCTACCTAAGAGGTGTACTAATGTGGTCCTAGGAAAAATAGAGGTTATGCTTTTCTATGACAACTGTGCTCCATGAATATGCAAAGAACTGAAAAAGATCCAAAGGGATTTGTTTTGATTATACTGAGAATTTCCTTTTGTCAACAATCTTTATTACTATGATAACACATTAGGCAAAATCAAACACATTTGGTATCTTTCAACTTTGATGATATCTGATGAGTAGCTAAAAGGTTTTTAAATAGTGCAAATTAAAGCAATTTTTAGAAAGGATTTGATAAATCTATTTAAAGTTAGTTTTACAATTCTGCTAATGCAAACAATAAATGAGATCAGGGTAGAGTTATAGCATATAGGGATCTTGTTTATGCCTTTGGCTGCCACTAAAATCTGAAGGGAACAGAAGAGTGTAGTCCCAGGGCCTTTTATAAGGAACAGAATTATGAAAAATTTCAGGGTCATATACTCAGGGTTATGAATCTTGCTTAATAGGCTGGGACAGAACTGAAACAGTCCTTGAGAATACAAACACTCTTCCTATTCTCCTATTCTATTGTGAATTCAAAAGAGATGAAATAAGAACTGGATGAACAAATATTCCAAAACGTTGCATATAAATAAATTTTAATGAAATCCTGTAAGAATGTCCTTAAGTCTTCTCTGTTCATATAAAACATGAGGGGTTCAGAAGATGGTTGAGAAGTGGTGGACGGATGAATGCTAATTATTAGACAAAGATTCTAAGATATCTTCCTGATGCATGCTAGAGATTGGATTAGCATATGTTTATTGATTTCAAGTCATGGAATTGCACTAAAGCAAGCTCATCCCAACACTTATTTTCTATCCTCCCATAGTGTATTAATATCTTTTCTTATTGGCAAGTGTATAGTAAAGAATTTGGCTTTCCCTTGGTTTCTGGGTGGTAATTTATGCCTGACTGGAGAGCCTTTATTTAGGTGGATTCTGGCCATCTTGGATCCAACAGTGAAGCCAAGCACACTTAATAGTCTTAGAGGAGGGGTTGGCAACACCAGTAAGACTAATTAGATTTAAGGTGGAGGCTCCAAGTCAAACCTATCAGCTGACCCCGGGAACTATGTTCAACCATATTGGCAGTCAAGCAATCAATCAATCACATCTATGTAGTGACGTTCAACCAAAACTTAGGTGAATTTCTTTTGCTGACACTACTACATGCATAGTTGCATGGAGACTTAGAGAGCTACAACTCCTAACACCACAGGAGAGGAATGTAAGTTTTACATTTAGAATCCTCCCAGACACCACCTATATATTTTCTCCTTTGCTTTTTATCTATGTCCTTTCCCTGTAAGGAAACTTAAGCATAAGTATAATAGAGTTCAATGAGTTCTGTGAGCCCTTCTAAAAAGTTATTTATCCTAATGGTGGTTTTGGAAACCATCCAGACATACAGATGGTATAATAAGTGAGAGAATTTCATTTGCTGTGTCCTTAAACTTCACAGTTTGACTAACTCTGGGTAGCAACACATACATATTTGGGTAGTATGGTCATCAGCCCATCAATCCTATACCCATTCAAAGTGATACCTTAAGCATGGGGGTTGGTTTACCATATTTTATGCAAATGAAGATTTGCTGCACTGATATGAGGGTTCCCTTTCATATAGGAGAAAATTAATTATTTTTGTTTTTTTCCTTTGAAAAGATGAAAGTTCTTTGTACTTTGTTAACAGTCCACTCAGATATTTGAGATTATTCTGTTTAATAGAAATGTAATTTCAGGTAATTCCCATTTTAGGTGTGTACTTGTAGGTAGTCAGAAATCTTTCTCAAAACATTAAATGTATTATATGAAAGGTATTAACAATAATGAAACCCAGGCACTAAACTGTCTATCTGCCTCCTCATTTGCTTAATTACCTCATCTCCCTGACCTATTAAAATAGTACTGTTTATCTGTTCTAACCTATGTTCTAGGCAACCCAGAAATTATTTCATCCATTAAGTAGTAAGTAGGAGATGTGCTTGAGGTCAATTTCATGAACTCTTACATGAAATTCATATTTTTAAATGAAAAGACCTCCAACTACTGCATGGATTTATTTTTATATTTGTATAGAATGCTGTGGTAGTATTTAATTATGTTTATTTAATGAAAATGAATACCATTAATCTCAATCAGCTTAGGCTACTGCAGTGAAAAGTATGAAGAGTTGGAGAAAGAGGTGGAGCAGGAGGAATGCCAATTTTATTTATTTCTTGCTCATTTTATTTGTCTACCATGAGATAGCTTCAGCTCTGTTCTGTATCTTCTTCATTCGGGGACGTATATTAAAATGTCAGTTTTGCTCAACCTGGGATTTTGCCAGCTTTCATAGTCAGTAGAAAAGAGCAGATAACGAAACTATGCATCGACTCTTAGCTGCTTCTTGGAGGCTGTTTATATCAGTTACACTCACATTCAACAGACCAACTAAAGTCACAAGGCTGAGCCCACTTGAGGAATAGATAAAACTCAAAAGTCTCCCTCAATCAAAGTACAAATACTCAAAGTTCAAGACTTCATAAAATACTCTTTTTTAGAACCACTTATTACTCTCTTGAGTTAGAAACTGGGAACAGAAAGAACAACTTATTTGCATCCTAGACATCCAATATAAAATGATAGAGAAAAGTCCAAGAAATCCCAACAAAGATGCTCATTTGGAAAGGAAATTTACCTGTGTCATTGTTCTTAGCTATTCTGAAATCCCGCAAGGCAGATGTCCGAGAGTCTTCTACGCTGGGGTGGGAAATGTTGCTTAATTAGGCCCCAGTTCTGCTTTTTAATAGTAGCCTGCAGCTTTTGTCCTTCTTGACACTTAGATCAGCTTCTGGGAGATTCTATTTTTCTATTATTCTCATTGGCCATGGCGGACAATGACATAAAAGATTGAGCAGCTTTCCCTGTATCCTTTTATGTATGTAAAATGTCAGACACCCAGTGCTTTAAGTCATTAACAATCTCTTTTAGTCCAGGCTAATGAGTCTTTTAGTGGTATAACTCAGCTCTCTCAGAAACTGGAATTTGGCAGTATGTACCAATGACAAACTTAACTTTGAATTCCTTAAATTTAGCAGGTTGAATGAGTAGACAATATTCTAGAGCTTCTTTGTCCAACTAAAGTGATTCACTGAGCACAATCACAGTGGATTCAGAGGTTTTAACAAAAGGCAAGAAAGCCATACCCTTGCTTTGGTCCTTATTAAAAGATTGAGTTTTAATTAGAATTTTGGCACTCATAGTTGATTCTACTTTACTTCCAAGGTTGAAATCAACTATCAAATTGTCTTTTAAATTCAAACATAGTGACCAAGAAGTGCAGATATTCTCTTTCCAATATATCTGCCTAAAACCAAGTTCCAAGTTATTTTGGCAAACTTCCTATCATATATCACAGAACTGAGTAACTCAGAATACAATCTTCTAGCTTCCAATAATATATTCCTCATCATCCAGTCTTACCTTTGAGCTAATGTCATATATTTTATTTTGGGTTCCAGCATACATTGCTTTGATGTATCAGTAATTGACTCAATCAGCTTAGGAAAGTGATGCTATAGTTAGAATGATCCAAAATTCTCACTGTCTTACAACAATAAACAGTAATTTCCTTTTCATCCTTCATATCTATCACAGATTAGCTTTAATAAAAAGGTTTATTTTATTGCTTTGAAAGGCAGAGAGAGAGATTCCAACTGTTAGTTCACTCCCCAAATGGCCACAATGGCCAGGACTGAGCCAGAATGAAGGTAGGAGCCAGGAGCTATTTCCCAGTTTCCCACATGGGCCAGGGTCCCAAGCACCTGGGCCATTCTCCACCATTTTCCCAGGCACATTAGCAAGGAACTGTATTGGCAATGGAGCAGCCAAGACTCAGATTCACCCATATGGGATGTCAGCATAGCAGGCAGAGGCTTTACCAGCTACACTACAATTCCAGTCCCCACAGGCTGGCTTTAACTTTGCCCTTTGCAGCACCCCTCCAGCACCAGAGGTAAAAGGGTAGCCCAATCTACTTATTCAGTTCCCATAGGAAAGAAAAATAAAAGTTGGAAGAACCATACAATGGCCCCTGAAACTTCTGCTAAAAATAGATATATGCTACTTCTGTTATATTTCATTGTCCAAAATATTTCACAAGACTACCTTAGTCCATTTGGTCTGCTATAATAAGATATAATATACTGGTTGTTTATAAATAGCAGAAATTTATTTCTTAGAGTTCTGGGGCCTGAGAAGTCCAAGATCAAAGCACCAGAAGATATGGTGTGTGGTAAGGGCCCTCTTCCCAGTTCATAGAGTGTGGAGGGGTCAAAGTAGCTGTCAGGGATCTTTTTTGTAATAGCACTAATGCCATTAATGAAGTCCTTTGCCCTTGTGACTTATGCCATTACTGGTGATTAGATTTTCAATATAGGAATTTGGAAGTGATAGGAACATTCAAACCATAGCACAAGACCTAGACTTGTTTCAGTAGAGTAAGGCAAGTTAATCTTCCCACAAGGAGAGGCAATAAAAGAGTGAATAAGAATAAAATTTCCCATACCATTATTCATAGATCTAATACACTTTTACTTAATCATTGATATAGACATTGAGGTATGCTGAGTGTTGAAGATATAATAAAATACATAACTATCCACTATTAACTACTATAAACTTTCGAAGCACATTGCTATGCAAGTGGATAAACAAATACAGGGAAGAACAAAAATAACTTGATCTGTATGAACCCTTTCTATGCCTCCAATCTACCTGAATCAATTTTAAATTTTATGTAACAAATTACCAAAATTTAAGAAACATCATTATGCCCATTTTCATGATTCTGTGTACCAGAAATCTGGGTGGGCACAAGATAGATCTGCTGATTAGGATGAAGTCAAAATCAAGGTGCTGGGGACCAGCACTGTGATGTAGCAGGTAAAGCTGCCACCTGCAGTGCAGGCATCCCATACAGGCACCAGTTCAAGTCCCGGCTGCTTCACTTCTGATCCAGCTCTCTGCTATGGCCTGGGAAAGCAGTAGAGGATGGCCCAGGTCCTTGGGCCCCTGCATCTATATGGGAGACTCAGAAGAAGCTCCTGGTTTTGGATAGGTCCAACTGCTGCCATTACAGCCATTTGGGGAGTAAAACAGTAGAAGGAAGACCTCTCTCTCTGCCTCTGCCTCTCTGTAACTCTGCTTTAAAATAAATAAATAAATAAATAAATAAATAACAAAAAACACATTAAAACTCATTTTTAATGATGGAAATATGGAACTAGTATTTATCATGAATACAAAAACATTGCATATATTATACCATTTAATTTTTATAATCTTTATTAAAGATTTATTTATTTACTTGAGAGGCAGAAGTATGATAGAGACAGGGACAGACAGAGAGAAAGGTTTTCCATCCACCAGTTGAATCCCCAAATGGCTGCAATGGCCAGAGCTGGACCTATTGGAAACCAGGAGCTTCTTCCAGGTCTCCTCCAATGCAAGTGCAGCAGCCCAAGTGCTTGGGCCATCCTTTATCATTTTCCCATCCTATCAGTAGGGAGCTGGATCAGAAGCAGAACACCTAGGACTAGAACCGCTGCCCATTTGGGAGATGCTGGCACTGAAGGCAGATGCTTAATCCACTATGCCACAGCACCGGCCTTTAATTTTGAGATTTTTTTAAATTGGGCAAATTATTCCTTTTTTCAAGCTTCAAGATGATAAACTAAGGTCAAGACCATAAAATAATAAAGGACTGAGGGCCCAGCGCTGTGGCATAGCAGGTAAAACTGCCCTCTGCGGTGCTGGCATCCCATATGGGCGCCAGTTCAAGTCCTGGCTGCTCCACTTCCAGTCCAGCTCTCTGCTATGGCCTGGGAAAGCAGTGGAAGATGGTCCAAGTCCTTGGGCCTCTGCACCCGCCTGGGAGACCAGGAAGAAGCTCCTGGCTCCTGGCTTCAGATTGGGGCAGCTCTGGCCATTGCAGCCATTGGGGAATGAACCAGTGGATGGGAGACCTCTCTCTCTCTCTCTCTCTCTCTGACTGCCTCCCCTCTCTCTGTGTGGCTCTGACTTTCAAATAAATAAATAAATCTGAAAAAATAATATAAAAATTAAACAAAAAAAATTATAACTCACAATAACAACATAAAAAGAAAAAAGACAATGATCATTAGCAGAATAGAGACTTCAGCAAATTGTTAGAAGATGAATATTCAAACATTAACCAATGATCAGAGCAAATATAACTGCAGCATAAAAAACATGAAAAGAATACAGCAGAAATAGATTTATTCAATCAGAAAACCTTAGATTAATACCTTGGAATTCTTGATACACCATAGACCAGAAGTTAGAAATAAAGCTTAAAAGAAGAGTAACTAACACTCCAAATGAAGAGCTGTGATTTTTACCAACTTGAAACCCTGCAAACTTTCCTCAGAGATAGGCTTTAAGCAGCCAACCAAGAAAAAAAAAGTGGACACAGTTCTTTGGAAATAAATTAAGTGAAACATTTGGGGAGACATTTACTAAAAGTAAATCCACAGTAGAGAATCAACAAATATTTGATAAAAAAAAATCAGCACATGAAAAAGAAGAAGCAGGCTGAAACAAATACCAGGGTTGGAGGGAACCTCAAAGTAAAGCCAAACAAAACAAAGAAGAGAAAAGAAATTTAAAATGTTCTCTAATTAGTATTCTAAGAAAAGGCCCTGACAATATGATATCCATAAATCATGAACAGGCTTCTATGAAAAAGTAACAATAATAGAAACCAGAAAGATCTCTTGGGAAATTACAAAACAAGATTAACAAAATAAAAATTTCAATAGTCAAGTTGGGAAATAAGATTAAGGAAACCTCAACAAGAGTTGAAAGAAATGAAAACTATGAGAACAAAGATAAAGTCATACCAAGACAAAAATATCAGTAACACTATTCAAGTAATAGAATTTCCAAAAACAGATTACAGAGAATATAAAGAAAAACACATAACAAAATAAATAACAGACAGAAATTCCCCAATGCTGAATTCCTACCAATCCTCTAGATGAAAGGACCTGGCACAGGAAATAAAGATCAACATCCATGTCTTTCATTGTGCAAACACAAGCAAAAAAAAAATCTTAATATTGTTAGGAAGCAGATACAAAGCCATTTAAGAGTAGTGAGTGAGAGAGTCAATACCTGTTACCATGGTTGGTTTCTTTCTGACATTCATTTTCTTTCGTCTACATTATTATGCATATATAATACTGGTTAACTCCACACAGAGAGTTAGGAAATTATCTGTTCTGTTCTTACTTTCCCATACACCATACCATTCCCTGCAAAAATTCAGCTATTCTGCTGTTTTCCATTTGCAATTTCTTATAGAAATTTTAAAAACATAAGGAATTAATATATAATATTGTTTAATAGCTGGTCCCCTGCTTTTAGCCTCTCCCTGCCACAAGCTCATCCTTCAAGCTGCCAGCAGAGATAGTTTCTAAATTACAGATGTGGCTCATTTATGTGCTGGTATAAAATGCTTCAGAGAGAACACAAAACCTATGAGTGTCATGCAACTGCATATATCATAACATCCAATCTCCTTAACTTTGTAATGTACTCATGAATTTAATACTTTCATTTATTCATAATGTTAATAATTAGGGTATCTGCCATGTGCCATGTACTATTGTAGATTTTGTGATGCACAGCACAACATCTCAAAATAATTGAGCTGAGGGGTCGGCGCTGTGGCACAGCAGGTTAACACCCTGGCCTGAAGTACCTGCATCCCATGTGGGTGCCGGTTTGAGACTTGGCTGCTGCACTTCCAATACAGCTCTCTGCTATGGCCTGGGAAAGCAGCAGAAGATGGCCCAGGTCCGTGGGCACCTGCACCCACATGGGAAACCCTGAAGAAGCTCCTGGCTCCTGGCTTCGGACTGGCATAGCTCCAGCCGTTGTGGCCAATTGGGGAGTGAACCATCAGACTGAAGACTTCTCTCTCTCTGACTGTCCTCTCGCTGTGTAAACCTGACTTTCAAATAAATAAATTAAAAAAATAATTGAGCTGAATGAACAAAGCCAGACAAAAAGAATTCATATGTGTGATTCTATTTCACAAAATTTCAGGAAATGCAA
This sequence comes from Oryctolagus cuniculus, assembly GCF_964237555.1. Taxonomy (NCBI): domain Eukaryota; kingdom Metazoa; phylum Chordata; class Mammalia; order Lagomorpha; family Leporidae; genus Oryctolagus; species Oryctolagus cuniculus. The sequence goes on along the minus strand of NC_091432.1, from coordinate 205,878,030 downwards.
ACTAATATTTAGTAGGTAAGTGACTATCTGGGAAGCAGAGTAGAAAAAAGAGAGAAAGGCAAATTGCAGGTGCACAAGGAAACATAAGAGGGTAATTTTTTTTTAGAGGAATATGGAGACTGAGAGAGCTCCCTCCCAGAGTCACTCCTCAAATCCCACAATTGCAGGGCCAAGCCAGAGCTAAAGCCAGCAGCCTGGAATCAATTCCAAGTCACTCATGCAGGTGGCAGGAACCCAGCTACTTGAGCTATCACCTGCTGTCTCCTAGGGTACATAATAGCATGAAGCCGGAATTGATAACAGAAACAGGACAGGAACCCAGGCAGTCCAGTTTCACAAGTAGGTGACCTAACTTGCCATCTTAACTGGTGGACCCAATGCCTGTCCTAGTTATGTATTGGCAGGAAGCTGGAAAAAGGAGCCACAGGCTGAAATTGAGTCCACTTTGATATGTGATGCAAATATCTTAACCACTCGGTTAAACACCTGTACAAAGAATATGTTTATTATCTTGGTTATAGTAATGTTGAAGGCTGGGAGGCTCCCAACTAGGCTTGTTGCAGGTCCTTCCTTACATGTGTGGAACAGTTCAAAGGTGGAGGCACAATGATGGACAGGAGAGCAAGGATTTATTTGGTGCAAAACAAAAGTGAAAGTGCAGGAATGAAATTGTGCATGAACAAACAGCCAAAAATGCAAAAAGACCCTGAAGCAAAACTCTTCTACAAAGAAACACAGTGAAAAGCCCTCCACAAAGGAAAAAGCCCCAACCAAGAAAAAGCCCTCTTAACAATGTTAGGTCTTCTCACATACCCTCCAGAGGTATAGGGATGTTGTCTTGGGTGGATCCCAATTGAAGATTCAAAATGGGACAAGTTTGGGAGCGGCTGACCTCTCCCTGTACATTTTTATTCCCTTTTAAAATATCTTGAAAAATCATGTCACTGTGTCAAGTGCATGATGGGAGTTTCATGTCTCCCATGGCAATCTTATTATAATTTCCTAAATTATAATCTCCTAAAGCTCATCAGGGAGCACATCCTACAGCCATGTTGGATATTTCCAGCTAGCGCTCATTGGAACTTTGTGGAACTTGTGGCTTCCGCTACTCTGAAAGGGGTAGGGCCCTTGCGGTGTACAGAAAGGGAATCTTGGGTTGAGCACAGAAGGGGACTTGTCATCCAGGCCCAGTCAAGCTGTTATATGGACAGCCTGAGCTGTCAAAACACAAATCACCTGAAGCTGTCAATCACTGACCTGTATAGTTCAGCAAGGAGCTGTCAACAGCAGTTTGCCAGAACTGTCAATCGTTGAACCAAGGTATCCTGCTGGTAGAAAAGGAGCTGTCCAGCACACTTCAGCTAGAGCTGTCAGACCAGAGCTCCTAGTTACCTATGTTCCCACACCAATAATAATTCCATGGGTAAATACATACACAAAAACTTATAAAATTGCATGCATTCTATGTGCAGCTTTCAGTTATACACATCAATAAAGCACCACAAAAAATGCATACACATTTTTAAAAGCTTGGTGTTATGGTTGAACAATGAAGTTCTAATTCTCCGTATCTCAGAATGTGGTTGTATTTAAAGTCTCTCAAGAAGTATTTAAGTTATAATAAGTTCTTTAGATTAGGACCTACTGCGACATGGCTGGTGTCATCATGGGTACAGACAATTAAGACACAGATCTGCATATATACAGAGGGAAGATCATGTGAAAACTCAAGGAGGGATGGCCACCTGCAAGCCAAAAACAGATGTCTCAGAAACTCTGCCAGCATCTAGCCTTAATAACTGTGAGAAAAAATATATTTTTGGCTTAAGTCACCAAGTTTATGGTACTTAACTATGGCAGCCCTAGCAATCGAATATATCCAGTTAGAGATTCGCCTCCATATGTATACAAACACATGTTCTCCATGTGGCTGTGTCAGAAGGATTGTTTCTGATCAAGATGATTTCCTTTGTTTGATTGTTTTGCAATAATCATACACATCTGTTACAGGTGTAAAAATAGCCATAAAATATTATATAGAATTCAACCAGAAAATTCTAACACAAAGAAACCATGGCAGGAAAAAGCCTTATTTTCTTATTCTAAAAGAAGCGTCTAGTAAAGGAGAAAACAGTAATTTTATAAAGACAGCTTAAAGAAAATTGGTAAGTGTACTTTTGGAATCTTTCTATAAATATTCAGGAGAAAGCCTGTGGACTGTAAATTGCTGATACTGCTGTTTCAGAGATGCCTGCAACACACACAGGAAAGACTCAGTGGAACTATAAACGAGCTGTTCATTAAAGGTACCAATGTAAATTACAAGACAAAAGGTAATATTCAGTATAAAATGTTCCCATTTTTTAAAGAAAGCTTTGCAGAATGGGTTTTAAGTTGGCAGTGATTACCAGCAATGTTTTTGTTAGGCACTTCACAAGGCTTTCTTTTATTCTTAATTACTTTTGTAACTACCCACACTTATTCAATTAGATATGTTAATAGTCTCTGGATTTCCATACACCTGTTTCTTCCAGCTGTCTGCAAGGCTTGTTCTCTGACATCTGTATCGAATTGGTAGTCCCATTTCCTACCATTAAAGTCACAGAAGAGGTCCGAGAATCAGTGTTTAAAGAGCTTAAAATAAAAACAAAAGGTAGTTAAGTGTGTGTTTTCTTGCAATGAAAGCATGCTATAAGGACACATTCTGGAACACACCCAATAATTACCAGAAGGTTACCAATGGTTTCATAGACAAAAAATAAATCTCTTTACCGAAAGAGAGAGGATCTTTTACTTTATAAGCCCTCTAATGTTTGCCTTGCATTTATAACTACATACAATGGTAAAATCCAGGTTTTTTGAGTAGTTTTGGTTATGAAAATTAGTGCAAACATTAAGTGCTTGAAAAATGACTCTTGGGGCATGAATCTGGTGTAGCAGTTAAAACTCCACTTGGAACATTTGCATCATGTATCAGAGCTCCTGAGTTCAAGTCACAGATCTGCTCCAGATTCCGGTTTCCTTCCATCACACATCCTGGGAGGTAGTGGTGATAGCTTAAGGAATTGAGTCCTTGTCACCCACCTAAGAGACCTGGATTGATTCTCTGGCTCCTAGTTTCAGCCTGACCCAACCTCAGTCATTGCTTGTTGCAGGCATTTGAGGAATAAACCAGAAGATGAGCTCATTTGCTCTTGCTCGCTCTCTGTCTCTCTCTGTTCTCCCCACTTCCCTTTTAAATAAATAATATATAAATATGGGTAATTTATAATAAACTAAAATTTCTACCAGAATGCTTCAAAAAGTTCATAGAAAATGGAATTAAGGGGCCGGCGCTGTGGCTCACTTGGTTAATCCCCCGACTTGCGGCGCCGGCATCCCATATGGGTGCTGGTTCTAGTCCCGGTTGCTCCTCTTCCAGTCCAGCTCTCTGCTGTGGCCAGGAGGGCAGTGGAGGATGGCCCAAGTGCTTGGGCCCCTGCATCCGCCTGGGAGACCAGGAAGAAGCACATGGCTCCTGGCTTAGGATTGGCACAGCGCTGGCTGTAATGGCCATTTGGGAAGTGAACCAACAGAAGGAAGACCTTTCTCTCTCTCTCTCTCTCTCTCTCACTGTCTATGACTCTACCTGTCAAATTAAAAAAGGAATTACAAGGGGTTTATTTTTACATAAAAATGTTCGAAATCATGCATAGTTTTTCATAATAAGCATTTTCCACAAACTTTTCTGAGATATCTCATATTAAAAATGCTTTCAAGAATATGCTTTCCTTTATATATTTTTTAATGCTTTATTTTGTCTATTTGAAAGGCAGAGGAACACAGGAAGAAAGAGACAGAGACAGATATCTCCCATCCACTGGTTTACTCCCTTAATGCCCACAATAGCTGGGGTTGGGCCAGACAGAAACTAGGAGCTTGGAACTCAATCTATTGAGCTAACTATTTAAGTCATCACTCCTGCCTCCCAGGATGTGCATTAGCTGGAAGCTCCAATCTAGGGTTGAGCCAGTGACTCGGACTTATTCAGATACAGGATATGGGTATCTCAAGAGGCAAGTTAACCACTATGCCAAACACCTTCCCCATCCTTCATATTTTTATTCAGAAAATACTATGCTCCTATGAACATTTTCCTGAATTCAGAGAGTGAAATGTAAAGATAATGTCCCTGATTCCATGCAGATTGAAAGGAAGTAGGAGAGCCCAATAAATCTAGGTTTTGTGTTATGAACAGACTATAATATCATAAATTACAAGCAGTAGTAGCTGGTTTCTATGGAGGAATATTATATTCATAGGATAATTAGTCTTTTCATACATACAATATCAAAATCATAGCAATTTTTTTTTTACTTATACAACTAAGGAAAATTAAGAAAATAATTATTTTACCAAGTCTAGAGTGAACATTGTCAATGTTATCTATGCTGAAAGTATATGGACATGATTTATTAACACATTTTTAAAAGATTTATTTTATTTATTTGGAAAGCAGAATGACAGACGGAGGAGGGAGAGAGACAGAGAGACAGAGAGACAAAGAGGAGGGGGGGTCTTCCATCCACTGGTTCACTGCCAAAATGGCAGCTCCTGGCTGAAGCCCTGAACCTGGAACTCCATCTGAGTTTCCAACAGGTGTGGCATCAGCCTAAATACTTGGGCCACCTTCCTCTGTTTTCCCAGGTGCATTAGCAAGAAGATGAATTAGAAGCAGAGCAGCCAGAATTCGAACTTTCTCTGATAGGGAATGCTGATATCACAAACAATAACTTAAGCCACTGCACCACAACACTGGCCCCTAACACATGTTTTAAATGTACACAAAATGATCTAACAATCATGAGTGTAGGGCTATACCTGAATTGTTTGCAACATGAGTTTATTCTAAGGTTATTCAGTATACACTTGTTTACAGTAGTAAAAATTAGAGGAAAACTGAATTCGAACATCAGAGCATTATTAAACTAATTAAATATGCTACATCAACAAAATAGAATATCATGCTGCCAATAAAATGGTGCTGTGGTGTTTCTGATGTGAAAGGATAGGGCTTCCTCTCCTTCTTCAGTCTTCTCCATGGTGGTAATGGAATGTTTAAAAGGTATAAACCTACAACAAATAAAAGGAAAAGAGAATAGCTAGCAATAAACCACAGGAGGTAAATGGAAGAATCCAGGTAGATGAGCCATAGCGAAGCCACAGTCTGGAACTCCTGTGGCATGTACATCAGTACGGAAGAAGTTGTTGTGCTCATTGAGCACAAGTAAAAGGCAGCATGGCAAAAGGAAGGAAGGAATCATAAAAAGTGTTAAAATGGGACAGCAGATGAGGGTTTATAAACGAAAATTTGCCTGCTTCCCTGCTTCTAATAGCTTAAATTTGCAGGGGTGGGAAATCTATTTTCTGTCAAGGGTTATTTAGATATTTATATCTTTATTTGTTGGCCATTCAAAATTATCAACTTAAAAATTAGCCTGCCCTGGGAAAGCAGTGGAGGATGCCTAAGTGCTTGAGCCCCTGCACCTACCTGGGAGACCTGAAGGAAGCTCCTGACTCCTGGCTTCAGATTGGCCCAGTTCTGGCCATTACGGCCATTTGGGGAGTAAACCTGTGGATAGAATACATCTCTCTTTGACTTTCCTTCTCTGTAAATCTCCCACTAAAATAAATTTTAAAAATCTTATAAAAATTAGCCTGCTATCAATTTATCGAATTTTTGGCCAAGCCAAATGATTTTGGAGGCCTCATATGGCCTGTGAGCTGAACACTTCCCACCCCTGGAAGCTTTATTCTCAACCCAGACAATTCTGGAAAGAACTAAATTAGCTACAGCTGGGTGCTAATGCCATAGGATATTTCTCTAACTTAATGGCCAGTTTCTCTCTCTTAAAGTAAGCCCAGAAGTTAATAAAACTTACCCAAAACCATAGATCATGCAGTCAGACTGACTATCATGCAGTTTTAAATATGAGCAAATGAGACATTTGAGGAGAGCCTGCAGCCTGCAAGGTAAATACCAAGATGTAAAAAAATAATAATAACCTTTGGAAAAAAGTAGTAAGAAAATGGCAAAGAAAGAAAGACCTGCGAGTTGGAGTCCTCTGATGACATTTAATAAGATATTCATTCTATAAAACAGAATTGTCTATATTTTATAAAATAAAATATTCTATAAAATAAAATTTGCATTGTCCAAGAAAACCAAATCAGAGAATTAGGAACAACTTTTGAAAATTAAAGATTTGGATTTGCAGGAGAGAATCATATAAATACATCCCTTCTGCCCTGCCATCACATTCCCACTCTCAGTTCCAATCATGAGCACAGAGCCTACCAGGCAGAGACTAGAGATTGTAAGTAAGGTCTTAGAATCTACTGGAGTCCATATGAAGAGAACAGATCTGTCACCTTTTCCTCTCAGGATACAGGTGAACCTGAGCATGGCAGCAAAAACCCAGGACTTGGCTACCTGCAGTGATGTTGCTTCTCTGACAACCAAGGATCCTTAAGAGGGAGAGAAGTGCTTGATGAACTTCTGGGTAACTAAACCCAGCAGTTGGGTTGACGCTGTCTCTGAAGCTGGAAAAACTCCAGCCCCAGTGATGCTTCAACTTACAAACACCTGTGGCTATTTTAAAACTCCCATTGCCCAGGTCATCCTCCTCATCAATAAAATCAGAATCTCTGGGTATGGGATAGAATCTTAGTATTTAAAAAAAATTTTTTTGTTTAGTTATTTATTTGAAAAGTAGAAAGAGAGACAGACACAAACACAGATTCACTCCCCAGATACCAAATTGGGATGAGCTGAAGTGAGAGACTGGGAATTCAATTCAAGTCTCCCTCTTTTATGTCAGGAACCCAACTACTTGAACCATCACTTGATGCCTCTCACAGGAGGAAGCTGAAATCAGGAGCCAGAGTTGAGAATTGAACCCAGACACTCTTCTCTGGGCTGTAGGCATCTTAACTGCTAGTCTAACCCCTACCTCCAGAATCTTAGTGTTTTTAAGGATCTCCAGGTGAACACTGGCTAGCCAAATATGAAAACCAATGTTCTAGGTACTCCCAGCAGCAGTAACTGGAAATTTGTTAGAAGTGGTAAATCAAGCATTATTCCAGACCTCTTGAGTCAGAATCTGTATTTCAACAAGATGCTCAGGGATTCATATGTCTGTGAATATAGAAGTTCTACATCTATGCTAAGCAAGAAGAATCTATACCAATTAAATTAAGCAAGAAGAATCTATACCAATTAAATTAAGATCACTTTTTTTTATTACTATTATTCAAAAAAAAAAAAAAGAAATAGAGAGCTCCTACCCACCAGTTCACTCCTCAAATGTCCACAACATTCAGTGTTGGCCCAGGACCAGAGCCAAGAACTGGAAACTCTATCCAGCCTCCCACATGAGTGGCAGAGACCCAACTACTTGATACATTAACTGCTACCTTCTGGGGTCTCTTTGGTGGAAAGCTGGGGTCATGAAGCAGAGCCAAAAATGGAACTCAGATACTCTGGTAAGGGGCCACTAGGGAAAATGCCTGCCCTGCGCTGGTACTTTTTAAAAACTGCAAAGGTAGCCTGAAAACTAGGCCCTATGTGTTGCTATTGAGGAGACAAGAGCAGCAAAGAAACTTTTTCCCTGAGACTTGAATGAGAGATTGACAAATCATCACCTGCTAGTGTGTATATTCTATATTCTTCTTCTTCTATATTCTATATATATTATATATTATATATATTCTATATTCTTCTTCTGTATTCACACTAACCCTAAGGAAATGAAACTGCTATATTTCCCAATTCACCCAATGTAGATTCCACATAAGGTAGACCAATATCACCATGTCCAAAAGGAAGAAACATCTGTGGATCTCCAGGATGAGAATGAGCAGCTCCTAGCAAAAGGCATTAAGAACACTTTAGGGGACTGTTACAGCACACAATGTACAGATTTTTTTAATCAAATGAAACATACTTTAGTATTAAAATTTAAAAGGTCAATGAGACAATGTTGACATTCAAAACTTAGTGTCTGTTCAAATTAATCTAATGCATAAGAAGTGAAGCACAAAAGATATAGAGATCATGAGGTTGGAGACTTAAATGATGTTGTGGATTTAATTGTGGCCCCCAAGATATGCTAAAATACTAACCCTACTAACTCTAGAACATATGAACATGATCTTACTGAGAAATAGTGTTTTTGCCAATGTAATCAAATTAATAAGATATAATTCCAGATTAAAGTGTGCTATAAATCCAATTACTGAGGTCCTTGTGGAATTCAAGAGATTTAAAGACACAGAAGAGGCACAGGGAAGAAGGCCTGTTAAGAAGGAGGCAGATTAGTAATGCTGTTGTGATCCAAGAAACACCCAGGATTGCTGGCAACCATCAGAAGCTAGAAGAGGTAAGGAAGGATCCTTCCCTAGAGACCACTGAGAAAGCATAGCTGTTTTGATCCCTTGATTTCTGACTTCTAGCCCTAGAACTGTTCAAGAATAAACTTCTGTTGTCTTCAGTCGTCAGCTTATTTTAATTTGTTGTAGTGGCCCTTAGAAACTAATACTGATAGCAAATCTAGAAGGCCTAACATACCAATAGATGAAGGGAAATAATTTAAAAACTAATAGACAAAAATTCAACTTCCCTGAGTAAAAAAAATCTTTGAGGCTTCAGGTTGAAAAGCATCACTGAATTCCAATATTGATTGAAAAGTCATGTACTAGAACATATATATCCTAGTAAAAACGACTGTGTCCAAAGATTAACCTCTGCCCTCCTTCCAAAAGGAGAAACATCTAACAGAAAAAAGAACCAGGAGTCTCATCTGAAAATCTAAAAGCTGGAGTGTATGGACTAACTTCTACATATTTTTAAAAGACTATTCATAATTTTTTTTTTACTGTGTAATATATCATTCACCTGTATTAATATTAGAATGCAGAATGTAAATCACTGTATGTGAGTTACCATATCTGAGACAAGTAATGGAATAACATAACCAAATTTCGAGGGGTTCTGAATAGAGACTTCAGGACAGAAATGCAAATAAGAGAACACAATGGTATATAATTTACCTTATAAAACCTGTATTTAAATCTAAATAAATAATGGCAGACTAGGAAAAAGGGTTAAGTGGGTGGCTTTGATTAAAATAGCATATGAACCTCCTACTACACATATTTCTGTACGCATCTCTAGGCCCACACATTTTAGATGTAATTATTTGCTGAAGTAAATTTAAAATTGATCCTTTAATATCTCAACTACCCCCATTTATGAAATCATTATTTGGATTTCTCCTATGATTAATTTTTATTTTTACCCTCCTTGAAAGTTGCCAAAGGATAACTTTTATTACTTTTACATTTTAGGGAAACTCTCACTGGGGTAGAAGTTTTTATTTTCCTTCAAAATATCGTTTTACTCTTCTCTAACATATTTCCTGACTGAGAAGCAATTGTATGTTTATTTTTCTATTTTTAGGAAATGTATTGCTGCCTTTCTATATACTTATGTGGTTCTTTTTTATATTTAAAACATAATAACTTCATTAGATTAGGTCTCTGTGTTGTTTGCTGCTATTATTTGAATGTGGTTTGTACCCAGGTTCATGTGTTGGCAACTTAATCATCAATGTGGTAATGGTGAGAGGTGGTACATGGGCCCTAGTGCATGGCTCTAAGATCATCAGAGGCATTTCCTGAGATGGGATTGTGGGACCTTATCTTTATGGCTTCCTGATTTAAGATGTGATCTCTCCCTCTTGTACATACTCTCACCATCACCATCCGCCATGATCTGACACAAATGAGAGCCCTCACCTGAATTTACTCTATGCCAAGTCTTTGTCCTTGAAATTCCATAACTGTAAGCTAAATCAACTTCTGTTTTTCTGGTTTTTTTTCATAAGTAGCTTCTTTCAGATATTTTTGCTATAGTAATGAAAAACTTATTTACTTTAATTTTGCCAGATACTTACAGAGTCTTATGATAGATTAAGATCTACCTCCACTTCAGGAAATTTATTTTATATTTTTATTTTTAATCCTTTTTTTTCATTTTCTCTACTCTCTTTAATTCCTTTTCCTAAAAATATAAATTACAAATATGCCAGATCACCATTTCTATTCTTTCTAATAATTTTATACCTTTCTAATAACTATCATAACAACACTTTATAGCTCTTTATTGGTGTTCTATGCAATTTTCTAAACAATATCCCAATGATTCAATGTCCTTGCAAAGATGAGTTTGTCCTTCACTATGTGTAGTACATTAATAGGATTATTTCTTTGATTTGATTTAATTATTTAGTTCCTTAGCAGAAGTCTCTGTGGATGATTATTTAATATAACATTCATTTTCATTTCAGAAACCATATTATACTTAATATTGTTCCAAAATAATGCCTAAGGTTCACTTTTCTGGGAAAGCAATCTTAAATACATGGTCTTCAACTAAATATTTCATACTGTCATAGACGTGTTAATTCTATCTGTTACTAGGATATGAGAATGGTAAGTTTACCAAAATAGATTATATAATAGTCAACTTTAATTGCTAGCAGGAGGTTTTCTATTGGTTCTCAACTTTCTTGATTTTTCCCTGGTTTCTTGAAACATACATTCCTGGAATGTAAACTAGAGAGTGGCAATGTAGGTTGATGCTGTCATTCAATGGTTTCAGAAATGTGGGAAGGGAATTTGCACTATAGTAATTTGCAACCAAAGGACATTTTCCCTGAAATTTTTCTGTACATTTGTTGAAATCAGTGAAGATTGTAGAAGATGCTTTCCAGTCAAGGGGGCCCTTCAATCTCTCCTAGCTCTCATTCAGCTGGCCATGCAGCAAGAACTTGTGTGAGGAAAAGAAATCCCATCAAATGATTATGTGGCAAATCTGTGTTATTTCATTAATTAATGCTTTTACTATAGTAAGGATCTGTAATTGTTAAAGGACTCTAAGTAAGTCTTCCCCAATCCCTCCAGCTTCGTTTCCAAACCTCCTTGCTCTAAATGAGGGAATGTAGCAGCACAAAGACAAAAAGTCCCTAATTATCCCAACTTTTTGTATTTTGCCCCACTTTAATCCTCTCCCCTGGAATGTGAGCAGGGGACTTCTTTCTAATAGGATATAGCAGGAGTGGAAACATAGTGCTGTTGTGTTAGACAACCTTTCTCTCACAATTCTCTCCATTGATGTTCTTCCTCACTGCCTTTGATGAAGTCCATGGAGCAATTCAGGTAGCAAGGAATTGAGGAAGACCTCCAGGCAACAGCCAGCAAAAAGCTGAGGCCCTCAATCTGACATTCCACAAGAAACCAAGTCTTGCCAACAATTACATTAGCTTGAAAATGGATCCTTCCCAACCTGAGCCTCAGATGACACCCCAGCCAGCCCCAGGGGAAAAAAAAAAAAAAAACTTGATGGACATCTGTAAAAGATTTTAAAGCAGAAGATTCAGTTGAACCATGCTTGAGTTCTTGTCCAACAGAATATAGGATTTTTTACTTTTTAATTTTTTTTTTTATTTGGGAGACAAGGAGCTCAGATCCACTAATTCACTTTCCAAATGCCAAAAAAGGCCAGAGTTGAGCTGTGTGGGGAGTCAGGAGCCAGATCACAATGTAGGTCTCCTATTTGGGTAACAGGGAACCAATTGCTCAAGCCATCATCATCATTCTGGGGTACACATTAGCAAAATGTTGGACTCAGAAGCTTGAGCTAGGAATGAAACCCAGGCACTCTGATTTGGGACACGGGTGTCTTAACCATTAAACATTCACTCTTAGGCTTTTTAAATCACTACCTTTGTGTTTCTTTGTTTTTCACCAATAGACAAATACAACAGTGAATTTTATTCCAAGATTGGAGTATTGCCAAACCACCTTACTTTATAGTGTAGAAAAATTACCTTAAAGAAATAGAAGCGTTTTTGATTAAGCCACTATTGTCTTGGAATGTAACAGACCTGTGCTGGGGAAAGAACTCCAAAATGGATTTTCCTAATCTATACCTCTAATCCCTGGATCCTCCCAACAAAGAGATATGGGTAGAATTTTCCACCTGCATTCTTTTTTTTTTTTTTCTTACAGGCAGAGTGGACAGTGAGAGAGAGAGACAGAGAGAAAGGTCTTCCTTTTGCCGTTGGTTCACCCTCCAATGGCCGCCGCGGCTGGTGTGCTGCGGCCAGCGCACCGCGCTGGTCCGAAGGCAGGAGCCAGATGCTTCTCCTGGTCTCCCATGGGGTGCAGGGCCCAAGCACTTGGGACATCCTCCACTGCACTCCCTGGCCATAGCAGAGAGCTGGCCTGGAAGAGGGGCAACCAGGACAGAATCTGGCTCCCCGACCGGGACTAGAACCCGGTGTGCCGATGCCACTAGGTGGAGGATTAGCCTATTGAGCCGCGGCGCCGGCCCCACCTGCATTCTACCACAATATATCACTCTTAAGCGTTCCCTATGAAGGAGAGATAGAAGAAATTTTTGTGAAAGTCTTGAGGGAGTTCTCAGGAGAAAGAGAACAACAAAAAAAAAAGAGGTGACATCAATGAAGCCCTGGTCCCTTTGGAATATCTATTGCAAGAACAGCCCCTCAAAATTGATTCTGTCTTTAGGCAAAGAGGCCAACCTTTTTGTCTCCTGTTTCAATTAGCCATTTGTCACTGGCTATCCTGCAGGAAGTCTGGAATGAGGAAGGGACTTGGATAAAGAGGAAAGCTGTGAGCCCTTAAAAGCCAACACTCAGAGCCACTAGGGGCAGGTTGCACCTACTCAGTGAAGAGTGTTGGGCAGGCACCAGCAGCAACCACTACAAAGGGTAAGTTGCATTCTACTTACTGGTCTCACCACCAAAAATGTTGTAAACTAGGTTGCTTCTGACAAATATACTCATAAAAGGTTTGTAATTGGCGATATTTATAGTTTATTGTGGATGTTTTAATCCATGCATTCTTTCTTTTTTGATCAGTTTATTGGGTTAATGTCTATGAGATTACAAAAATGATTTCACCCCACTATAATTCCCCAAAGTTTCTGGGTTTGTGAAAGTGCAATTTATTATTAATGCATTCCATATAGGTAATGTAAATTAGTTTATTTCTAACCAAATTTATAATTTACATGTAGGATCTAGCATCCACCCCTTGCTTCTCTGCACCCCTAATAAGTAGTATGTCAAACAGACATCACAAGTTAGGAATTTAAGCTTCTGATTCAGGATGAAAAATAACAGTGTCTAATATAGATTGTGGGGTTGCTGGCCCCATTCCTAATTTAGTCAGGGGCAGAGTGTCTGAAAAGGAGCCCTACAGCTTGGGTTGTCTTCTCACAGTGCCACTGGGGTAGCTGGCAAGGTTTCTACTGTCACAGCAGTATTATCTTGAGTTACTCAGCCACAGGAAAATTGCTTTCTAATGGAACCCTAGGCCATTCATTCAATTTTCCCTCAAGGCCTGAAGAGTGCAATCCCAAGAATTCATGCTAAGCAAGGCCTCTTCAGAAATTATAGTCTGTGCTCATTTGAGAGTCAGAAATTTTCAATTATATAGTCTCCTAGGATACATTTTAGGGAAAAACAGAACACAATTGTTTTTGCTCACTTGTTAAACACTAACCATTTTGCTCCTAGCTCCATTACTTTTTCTTACTTTATCCCTTTTATGCAAATAAGCAGCCCATTTTCAATCTCCCTTGAAACAAGAAATGTAGGCTCTGTGTACTGGAAATATGTGTTTTGGAGTTTGCTTTAAAAACTATCTTTGGGGACAATTTGAATTTTTTGACACTGGAAAATTTCTAAGGTGCTTTCACAACTATTGCTTCATTTGATTCTCAACACAAGCCTGCAAAGTAGGCAGGTGTTTTACCCTTTAGCCACAAATTTACAGAGTAGAGTTTAGCGATTACCTAACTTCTTAAAATCATGTCTCTAAGAACAAACAGAACTGAGATAAGAGCTGACTTTTGTCAGATGCTGTTTTCCTCCTCCACACTTCCTTTCAGCTGTCAACAATAGGCAGTCTCAATTTCTTTCTTGATCCTGGGGATATTTGTTTTATCATTATGTTTGTACTCAGAGATCCCACTAAGTCACAACAGGACTTAGCAACACCCCATTGGACATCAATCAACATTGGAACTCCCTTTATGTATTTCCACATTGTCTAACGAGGACACCGACTTAATTGCCTAATCTGGACATGTTATTTTACCAGTGTGACTCCAAGATGTTCTGTTGCATCCTGAAACTGGCATGTTATTTCAGTTTATTTGAGTTTTATTGTATCACCCTTATGTTTTATTTTCATTGTAATTCAAAGCAATCCATAGCATGCATAATATCACTTAACTAACATATAGTGCTGCAAAGTAAGATTTTGCTCAGTGTTCCTTGTGCACCCACAGGAGACCACTTCTAAATAAAAAAAAAATGCTGTGAAATCTATCTGTGGGTTCTGCTGTAAATTTTGATCTGGATGCAGGTTTAATAGCTTTTCAGTGACTGTTATAAAGGGAGTATTTACTCAGAATGATGTCTGCTTATATTATCTCTTTGCCAAATTGGCTCCCAGCAACTAGACAATCTGCTTGCACCTCTCCACCAGTGCCCTCCCTAGAGAGGGGACATTTTCTATTTGTGTACTGCATGAAGTATTTGATTTTACTTGATGATCTTTAAAGTTCAGCCAACAGGACAAACAGAACATCAAATATTTTTAGCCTTTTTCCCTTCTAAGGACAAGTTTATTATTTCACTGCTTTATTTGAAATATTTCATCTGCAAACTTCACATTGATGAAGAAATTTTTCATAGCCCCACTTTTTTGAAATAACAAACACATTTAATAGAAAGCACATAAAGCATTTAATATGCTGGGTGCCTACTAATGATTTATGTAAACTTCTTTGACCTTTTTGACATCATAGGACTTGAGCACATTTGTCTTCACTTTACAGGAGAGGCACTGGAAAAAGAAAACATTTGGCAACTGGCAGTAGTGAAACCTGAGATTTGCGTTCAGGCAGTTTCGTTGCAGGGTCAACACTCTTGATCTCTACCTGTGCTGTTTCCCATTTATAATATCCAGTTAGGAGAGGTCAGTGAAAGGATGTGGCTGTTTTATTCTTTAATGGAAGTAATTTTATTTACTTAGTCTCATTTTATTTGAAAGGCAGAGAATCTGATTGGGTCCAGATTCTTGTCTCTGATGCAAGAAAGAATTCAAAAACAAGTGAAAGTTAGGAGAGAAACGAGATTATTAACAGTAAAGTGAAAGCAAAACTATGTACTCAACAGGGAGTGCAAACAAGCTTGAGAGTGACCTTAGGAGAGGAGAAGGAAAAATATTTATAGGAGGTGGTTTTGGGGACAGGTTTTCCAGGAACTCTTTGGAGACTTCTAAGAATTTGAGTACTTCCTATTTTCTTGCCTTTTAAGAGAGTCTCAGATGTGTCATGGCATCAACTGCATAATGGAAGGAGTTTCAGCCATGGCAATTTGATTGTAATGTTGTTACAATCAGCTATTATAGGTCACCGTAGGAACACAGGAAGCATCATGTTAGTCACTTTCAGCCAGTGCAGGTTCTGGACCATGGGTTTGCAACAATATTGGTTTCAGATTAGTTTAGCCAAAGCACAAGGAGGGGCTGTTGGTACAGTAAGCAGAGATTTGGGATGGGCTAGTGACCCATGGCCCTCAGGTCTCTCTCTCACTGAATTACTTAACAAAGCACTTTATAAATCCCAAGACTGTATGAATAGTAGACTATAGAGTGATCATTGCTAAGGACTTGTGTCATTACTGATGCCGCAGCATTTTGCAGAGTTGAAGGTCACCAGCATATTCAATCTTGACTTACCAATTACACCTCAGTAAAGCTGGGATGGGAAGAAATACCAGCACCAGCATAGTTTTGGACAATCTTAAAATGCAGGAGCTTTTTAAACTGAAGCTCTTTAAAGTTTATTACTAACTGTCTCTCCAGAATCACGTGAGACTATGACTGTCTTACCTGTTATCCACAACTTCCTATAAAACACTATTGTTCATTCTAGTGCATTAGGAAAAGTCAAGCCAGTATTTTGACAGAAGCTTAGATAAATTCAAGAGGCCTAAAGAATCACACACAAAACCATTTAGCCATTCCCTTTCAGAAAGACAGGGCCTGGGACAGGGATCTGGGGTTATTCAGATAATTGCTTCAATTTTCTATTCCATTTTGCTTTTGTAAATGAGGCAGAAAATGATCAGCAGACTAATTTAATCCAGGTCTCCTGAAAACACATTTATTTTCCTTTCCCTCTATTTTATTTTTAGGAAATTTCAGTGAAAAATAGGAATATGTGTTGTCTGGGGAAATTACACTGGCATAATAAATTCATGAACTTTTCAGTGGGGCACAGGTGGGAAGAAGACAGCTGTTGCCTGGTTAGGCAAATGTGTATATTTTTCCAAAGGAAATTGTGTATAAATTGACCAAAATAATAACCTTCCTGAATAATTGAGATAATTGACGCTATTCTCTTTCTTTGTTTGGAATAAACAGAAGTTTCATGATCCCTAAAGATGCAATTATCCTTTTTACTTTCCTTGTATCATGGATAAAAGGATGATGTAAACGTACTTGTATAAAGTGCACCTGGACTAATTTCATTTGCAAGCAAAGAACCAAAATCTTAAGAAAATAATGCAGCTATAGATGGTTTTGTTACATGTGCAATCTTTGTTACGTCACATAAAATATCACTAGATCTTAGCCAAAAGGCAAAGAAGCAATACATATAAAACATCAAAATTCACATAATAGAATTACCACAAGACACTCAGGCTTTGATGGCAAGAGTGAAGTCTTATGTCAAACCATCTTGCAATTACATTGGGGATAAGTGTATAACAAGTTTGCAAAATTAACTCATATTTCAACTTGAATAAAGAGAAATATGCAATCTTAACTAATTTGCTATTTATCTAAAACCTTAATGTTAGTGAAAATAATAATAGTAATAACTTCTATTCCTATGTATCTTAAACTTTAAAATGGTCAATATTAAAAATAGTATCTCTTCATAATTTACAATATTTTCTGGATAAAATGTGTTTAATCTCTCAGGTATTCTCTCCTTTCCAATTTTTCTTTGCAAGATAATGTTAAATGTAGGGAAAAGATAAGACAGGACAAGGCTGCCATGAGGAGGGGAGAGTGACAACAGTGTGTGTCACCCTCATATTTGTCCTTGGGCTTGTGTGGATTCACACCTTCTCACAGGTCTTACCTCTCGCATTTGTAGGCATTGGTATAACTCTGTTCATTTGCATGATGTTTTAAAAGATTTATTTGAAAGGCAAATTGAGAGAAAAAGAGGGAGAGACAGAGAGAGAATGAGAAAGATCTTTGATCTACTGGTTCACTCCCCAATGTCCAGACCTGCACCAGGCCAAAGTCAGAAGCCAGAAACAACATCCTTTTCTGTGACATGGTGATAGGTGCCCAAATATCTGAGCTAGATATCCTTTTCTGTCATGTGGGTGATAGGTACCCAAATATCAGGAAGCCAGACTCAAAACAGAGAAGCTGGAACTCAAACTGGTGCACCAACATGGGATGCTGGTGTTCCAAGTGGATTAACCCACTGTGCCACACTGCTGACACCTGTTAGAACTCTTGATCTCAAGGCTCTTGACTTGGCTGAGGTCTAGTGTCAATCATTGAATGACCTAGTCTCACGTAATCTTGATCTACCTAACAGCCTCCAAATCATGGTAACCTTCACTGCAGTTCCCTCCTCTCCCTTGAAATACAAGCCCTGTGATAGGCTCATTGCCCCTCAACTTAGAATCAGTATCACACAAGAACCTCAGAAGTATCCCTAGCCTATGCCCACAACCCACCAAACCCCCTACTAATCATATTGTACTCTTTGCCTCATGTTGCTATCAACTCTCAAACACTTCCCCTAATGCCTGAGCTTTCTTCTGAGAAAGAAGAAACTGTGCTTTAAATGTCATGAACTATCATCAATAATGGCTAAAGAGATAAACAAAATATTTTACCATTACAGAAAAATGTCTCAGAATTGAGACATGCAATCTTTCCTCTGCAGGTTTCCCTTCTTCTCTTCCAAGAGGAAGGGACAATTTGCCATGGTTTATTTAGTTTATTCAAGTAGTATGTTGTGAGCCCTATTCCGGAATGGGGACCTCATAGGTAAAAGCAGTCAGGCCATCAGAGAGTTACTTCTCTTAAGTAGCAGACAGAGTTATAGAAGCAATCACAACATGGTGACACCTACTGTGATGAAAGAGGCACAGAATCCCAGATAAACAGAGGAGGACACTTGACTAGATTGGGAAGGCCAGGGAGGATGGCCTGGTAAACCCACATCAGAGCTGAGTCCTGGAAAAGAAGTGGGAGCTATCCAGGAAATGATGACAGCTAGAATGGTTTCACAAGCAAAAACAGTGCTGTAGAAAGACAAGGAGGTATAGAGAGTGTACCTCATTAGTGAAAGTGCCAAGTTGCTTGGCACAGCTACCAGGAGCCTATTACACATTCATCCCGTCCTTGACCTCATGAGAATCTTTCATTTTGACTTGATTTCCCACAGCTATGAACAAGGGTTTAAATGCAAAGCAGAAATGAACAGGGTCACATGAAATGAAAAACTTGTAGATAGATACCTTTTGGAGATGAAAGCAGAAACATCTTATAACATTCTCTAAAAGATAAGATTTTGCTTCTAAAGACTTTAGCCTGCCTCTTGGTTTCAAGTGGCAGAATAATTGGCTGTTGGTGTTAGTTCTTTTCTCTTTTTATTCTATCAAGAGAATTTTTAAAAATATTCTTCACCAATTACAAAGTAGTAGGGAAGGTAAATCACACAAGAAAATTCCAGCACTCATAAACGTCATAGTAACAAGGAGTTTACCTAAATAATGTGTTGTTTAAACTATAGAAAAATTGGAAAGAATAGCATTGAATATTCTTGCTATGATAGAGCATCTGTCTTTGTTCCTATTTTTATTATAAATGGGGATTCTTTAAAACATGTACATTTCACATTTATTCAGGCCATGAAGAAATAAATAATGTAAGTAAAGGAGCATGATACCAGCTCACAAGTTTCACTACAGGACATAAAGATGTTGTGAGGATGATAAAGCAGGAATGGTTGAGCATATTCCTAAAGTAAAATCCCTAGGAAATTATACTAATTGGAATCATTTTCTTTGGATGGATAAAGCTTACCTCTAAACTTAGACATATAGATGTTTTTGCAGCTCAATAGAACTAACATAGTTACTTATCTGATCACTATAATTTGGAGAATATGTTTAAAGAAAAATGAACAAATTTATGGAAGAATATGTCAAACATTTTAATTAGCCAAGGGAATCCAACTTGCTTTGTGGCATGTTAAAAGGTAATTTGAAATCTTAAATCTCTCCCTGGAACTTTAAAGATAAATATTTATCCCTACAAGAAAGTGTAAGCATTTCTATAGTTTAAAGAAAAGAATTCCACTCTGCTTGTAATACACTAACCAATCTGTTTATTCAAGCCAGTAGATTTTACAGGTACAACTCTTCATGTCAAGATGTAATTAGATGTGGTTTACTTCAAATATTGTCTGTGAAACATTACTCTTAATAGAGCTAAACTGGGAAATGGAGGTGAGCGAGAGTATGAAGGCCAAGCTTGATGAGTGTTTGTGGAGTCTGAGAGTTCCACTTTCTAGTAACAGGGAGATAATTATTTCCACACCATTGCAGAAGAGTTCCATTGCTTCTTAAGGACTGATGGAGCTGGTGCTGAGATATAGGTTGACGTGAAGAATGGAAGAGGTGTCTCTTATAAGTCTTTATTCTCAGAATAGAGAGAGTTGAAATGGCACAAAGGTTGGATCCATGAATAGCATGCCAGTGATGAACCTTGGAGTAGAAAGTATTCTAAGCCTCGAACAGTGTTTGCCCCAGTTACTGTTTTCTTGACACAATCTAATAGCCCAAAACATGAGTCGTTTGGAAAAAGCCAAGATAAAAGAGTTAGTATCACTAAACTTTCTTCTTCTTTTTTTTTTTTTTTTTGCAATGGTAACCTCTTTTTTTATTTATATAAGGTGAACAAATTTCATGTATTTCATATATATAGATTTGGGGGCATAGTGGTACACCCAACCCTACCCTTCCTCCCACCCACATTCTCACTCTCCCTTTTCCTTCCTTTAATATTATTTTAATTTTTACAATAACATACTTTCAGTTTATTTTATAATCATAAGGTTAACTTTCCACTAAGTAAAGAATTCATCAAATAGTAAGAAGAAAAAAACACTGTTCCACAACAGTAGAGATAAGAGATGTAAATAGGGGCCAGTGCTATGGCATAGTAGGCTAAACCTCCATCTACGGTGCCAGCATCCCATATGGGCACCAGTTTGTGTCCCAGCTACTCCTCTTCTGATCCATCTCTTTGCTTACAATCTGGGAAAGCAGTAGAGCATGACCCAAGTGCTTGGGCCCCTCACATGTATGAGAGACCCAGAAAAAAATCCCTGGCTCCTGGCTTCAGATAGTTCCGAAGTTCCAGCCATTGAGGCCATTTTGGGAGTGAACCAACAGATGGAAAATCTATCTTTCTCTCTCTGTCTGTAACTCTGCCTCTCAAATAAATAAATAAAATCTTAAAAGAGATATGTAAGCAATAATTAATTCTCAAAATGTCAATTTTGTTTGTATATATTAAATTTTTTGTACTCTATTAGTCACCACAGATCAGGGAAAACATATGGTATCTGTCTTTTTTGGGTACTGGCTTATTTCACTAAGTATAATGGTTTCCAGTTGCAAACATTTTGTTGTGAAAGAGGATTTCATTCTTTTTTATGGTTGAGTAGTATCCCACATTTTCTTTATCCAGTCATTGGTTGATGGGCATCTGGGTTGATTCCATACTTTCTAAAATAATTGAAAATGAAAGGTGATGTCTATAGGATTGTACTGAAAATCTCATATTCTTGACAGGAAGTTTTGAACTTTACAAAAGTTTCAGTTGCATTGAAAGCCTCAGAATAACATCAGGACTCAATGGTCTCACCAACAGTCATCAATTCAGGAATATGGAGACAGAACAGTAAACAAGGAAATAAGTGCTAGGCAGCATGTTTTATGGTTGCCAGTTCAGTGACACTGGCTCTACTAAGAACTTAAAGGTAAAGAAGGCTAGAAATGGGGTTGAGATTGCTATAGGTGTTCTAGAAAGATCCGAAGATATGGTGTTTTTTATAAGAGCAGTACACATAGTTTTTTTATTTTATTTTTTATTTTTTTTTAAAGATTTTTTTATTTTTATTTTTTTATTTTTTGACAGGCAGAGTGGACAGTGAGAGAGAGAGAGACAGAGAGAAAGGTCTTCCTTTGCCATTGGTTCACCCTCCAATGGCCGCCGCGGCCAGTGCGCTGCGGCCGACGCACCACGCTGATCGATGGCAGGAGCCAGGTACTTATCCTGGTCTCCCATGGGGTACTTGGGCCATCCTCCACTGCACCCCTGGGCCATAGCAGAGAGCTGGCCTGGAAGAGGGGCAACCGGGACAGAATCCGGCGCCTTGACCGGGACTAGAACCTGGAGTGCCGGTGCCGCAAGGCGGAGGATTAGCCTAGTGAGCCACGGCGCCGGCAGCAGTACACATAGTTTTAAGGTGATATAAGATGAAAAATAAAAATCGTATTACAAATTTCCTTTCGTGGCATTCAACTAAGTCTCAGAGCTGTAGGTTTAAGTTCTATGATGTCTGTTTACACCTCAGCAGTTCCTCGTCTTCTTGTTTTGAGTGGAATTGATTCCCAAGAAAACAACAGGAATAATCAGAAATGTAATCAAGTATCTAATTCCTACTTTATGAAAAATGTAAGCTCCAAATATATCCATATGACTGAGACCTTGAAACAACCATATGCTCAAAGGAAGAGATTCTTTCCATGACATCTGATGTCTGGAGCCGGTATTGTGGTGTAGTGAGTAAAAACCTCCACCTGAAATGCCAGCATACCACCTGGGCACCAGTTTGAGTCCTGGGTACCCCACATTCTATCCATTTCCCTGCTAATGCACCGGGGACAGCACAGAAGATGGCCCAAGTGCTTGCCACCCACATGGGAGACCTGGGTGAAGCTCCTGGCTCCTGGCTTTGGATCAGCCCAACTCTGGACATTGAGGTCATTTGGGGAGTGAACCCGTGGTGTATGGAAGAGCTCTCCATCCCCCATGTTACTCATATTTCAAGTAAATGAATACATCTTTTTTTAAAAAAGAAGATACCTGATATCTCATGATATCAGAAGACACAAGTTCCTCTTTTTACTATGTTGAGTTCTGTCTATTGGGAAATTACCAGGAAAGCAGCTTATGTGGACAATGAAGATGATTCTCAGGAATTATAAAGAGGCAGCTGTTGATTTCAAAGTGAGAATTAGCTTCACCTTGGTGAGGTAGTGCTCTCGCAGTCATCCTGACCTCAGTGTTCTCATCTCTAGTCCTGCACTGTTTCATTTTTATTTCTTTTTTCTTTTCTTTACAGAATTTTTTTTAATTTTCATTTAATGAATATAAATTTCCGAAGTACGGTTTATGGATTACAATGGCTTCCCCCCCATACCGTCCCTCCCACCCGCAACCCTCCCCTCTCCCACTCCCTCTCCCCTTTCAATCACATCAAGATTCATTTTAGATTCTCTTAATATACAGAAGATCAGTTTAGTATACATTAAGTAAAGATTTCAACAGTTTGCTCCCACACAAAAACATAAAGTGAAAAATAATAGATGATTTTTTTAAATGATGATGAAATCAGATCAGACCTATTGTCATGTTTAATCCCAGTGAGAGTCAAGTTGGGAATTGATAATTTCTTTTTTTTTTTTTTTTTTTTTTTTTACAGAAGATCAGTTTAGTATACATTAAGTAAAGATTTCAACAGTTTGCTCCCACACAGAAACACAAAGTGAAATATACTGTTTGAGTACTCGTTATAGCATTAAGTCTCAATGTACAGCACGCTAAGGACAGAGATCCTACATGAGGAGTAAGTGCACAGTGACTCCTGTTGTTGACTTTACAAATTGACACTCCTGTTTATGGCATCAGTAATCTCCCCATGCTCCAGTCATGAGTTTCCAAGGCTATGGAAGCCTTTTGAGTTCTCCGACTCTTATCTTGTTTAGACAAGATCATATTCAAAGTGGAGGTTCTCTCCTCCCTTCAGAGAAAGGTACCTCCTTCTTTGAAGACCTGTTCTTTCCACTGGGATCTCACTCACAGAGATCTTTGATTTAGGGTTTGTGGGGTTTTTTGGGGGGTTTGTGTTTTTTTGGTTTTTTGTTTGTTTGTTTGTTTGTTTGTTTGTTTGTTTTTTTATTTTGACAGGCAGAGTGGACAGTGAGAGAGAGAGACAGAGAGAAAGGTCTTCCTTTGCCGTTGGTTCACCCTCCAATGGCCGCCGCGGCCAGCGCGCTGCGGCCGGCGCAGCGCGCTGATCCGATGGCAGGAGCCAGGAGCCAGGTGCTTTTCCTGGTCTCCCATGGGGTGCAGGGCCCAAGCACCTGGGCCATCCTCCACTGCACTCCCTGGCCACAGCAGAGGGCTGGCCTGGAAGAGGGGCAACCGGGACAGAATCCGGCGCCCCGACCGGGACTAGAACCCGGTGTGCCGGTGCCGCTAGGCGGAGGATTAGCCTAGTGAGCCGCAGCGCCGGCTGTTTGTTTGTTTTTTTTTGCCAGAGTGTCTTGGCTTTCCATGCCTGAAATACTCTCATGGGCTTTTCAGCCAGATCAGAATGCCTTTAGGGCTGATTCTGAGTCCAGAGTGCTGTTTAGGACATCTGCCATTCTATGAGTCTGCTGAGTATCTCGCTTCCCATGTTGGATCACTCTCCCCTTTTTTAATTCTATCGGTTAGTATTAGCAGGTACTAGACTTGTTTATGTGATCCCTTTGACTCTTAGTCCTTTCATTATGATCAATTATGAACTGAAATTGATCACTTGGACTAGTGAGATGGCATTGGTACATGCCACCTTGATGGGATTGAATTGGAGTCCCCTGGTAAGTTTCTAACTCTACCATTTGGGGCAAGTCAGCTTGAGCATGTCCCAAATTGTACATCTCTTCCCTCTCTTATTCTCACTCTTATGTTTAACAGGGATCACATTTCAGTTAAGTTTCAACACTTAAGAATAACTGTGTATTAATTACAGAATTAAACCAGTCATATTAAGTAGAACAGACAAAAAAAACTACTAAGAGGGATCATTTTTATTTCTTAAGAATATAACAGGGCATTTTGGAGTGGCTGAAATGAGAACCATGTGTTATCTTGGTATGTATCATCCTTACTAAGATTTTGGGAAATGTTTGCTTTGTAACTGGAAAAGAGAGGCATTTGCCCCAGTGAGAAGTATTGAGAGGAGAACGATAGGTGTAGCATAAAGTCCCTTCTAGCTCTTAAGCCTGTGTTTAAGATCTATGATTGGAAGGCTGAAGAACTGGATGTCATAGGCTGACTTCATGAGATTTTTGTCAAGAGACATGGCTGACATGTTCACTCATGTGAAATATTTTGAGACAAGGAGAGTTGCTTTATCATGCTAGTAACACAGTAGGGCCATGAGCAAGGAGCAGGTCTTCTTCCTTCATCAGTTTTCATAGAACTCAAATAAGCCTGGTCCCTTGAAGAATAGAAATTCTACAAGCAGTTGGAGTTGGTTTCCCTGACAAGGTTGTTGGGTACTAAGGGAGGCAATGGGTTACATTGAACCTGCACTTAGCCCAGTGAGACAATGCTTGACATCTGAGGGAAAATGGAATCTGGAAGAAGAAAGGATTGCCCGCAGGCTTGCTGGGTGGAGGTAGCTGCAGCCAACACACTGCAGCACAGACAAGGCCAGGTCTTAAAACTTTCAAAAGTAACTCTAAGGAGACTGCTTAGCCCAGCAGTTAAGACACCAGGTAAGGCCGGCGCTGCAGCTCAATAGGCTAATCCTCCACCTTGTGGCGCCGGCACACCTAGTTCTAGTCCCGGTCGGGGCGCCAGATTCTGTCCCAGTTGCCCCTCTTCCAGTCCAGCTCTCTGCTATGGCCCGGGAGTGCAGTGGAGGATGGCCCAAGTGCTTGGGCCCTGCACCTACATGGGAAACCAGGAGAGGCACCTGGCTCCCGGCTTCAGATCAGCGCGGTGCACTGGCTGCGACGGCCATTGGAGGGTGAACCAATGGTAAAGGAAGACCTTTCTCTCTGTCTCTCTCTCTCTCACTGTCCACTCTGCCTGTCCAAAAAAAAAAAAAAAAAAAAAAAAAAAAGACACCAGGTAAGATGCCCAATGTAGGAGTACTTGGCTTGGATACTCGCTCTGGTTTCCTGCTAATTGGCACCCAGGGAATTAGGAGGTGATGATTCTAGTGATTAGGTTCCTGCCACCTCAATGAGACCTGTGTTGAGTTTTTGGAGCCTGTCTTAGTGCCCCCAGCCTTGGGGGAGAAACAGTTGCTGGTATTTGGGAAGTGAACTAATGGATAGAACTGATCCCCCCCACATCTCTATCTCTTTTAAACGAGTAAAATTAAAACAAAAAGAAAGTAAATTAAATGTGAGCAAGAACTTGGATTTTCTTCTGTGCTCAGTCCTCTATGTCTGTCACTTGGGGGGTACTCAATAAATATCTGTGAAATAAATACAGGATGCATTTAGGGAAGCTATTCAGTGAGGGTTTACATTTCTAAAATTTGATCATTAAAATACATGAAACATGATTTTATAGGCCAAGATTAATAGGTTGAATGTGTTTTGTGTGGCAAATCAATTTAGTTGGTGTCATCACTCTTTAAAAGATGCTGTTCCCTGGGGCCGGTGCTGTGGCATAGCTGGTAAAGCTGCTACCTACAACTCTAGCATCCCATATGGTCACCTGTTTGAGTTGCAACTGTTCCACTTCTGAAGAGCTCCCTGATAATGCACCTGGGAAACAGTGAAAGATAGCCAAAGTCCTTGGACTCCTGCAGCATTGTGGGAGACCGGGATGAAGCTCCTGGCTCCTGGCTTCAGTCTAGCCCATTGCGGCCATTTGGGAAGTGAACCAGCAGATGGAAGATCTCACTCTCTCTCTCTCTCTTTCTCCCTCTCTCTCTTGCTCTTGCTCTCTCTCTGTAACTCTGCTTTTGAAATAAATAAATCTTTTTTAAAAAGTGTCTTTTTTTTTTCTTTTTGGCAGAGATGAGAGATGGGGAAATGGTTAGGGCTGAGGCTGGGTATGATATTTACAGTGGCAAACCCAGCGGTTCTCAGTAGTGTTTCTGTTTTTGTGAGAGGAAGGAAGCTGTTGCTTTTCTCCCGGACTCATTGATCAGACAAACGGCTGTGAGCAGCCTCAGGGCCCTCCAGTATTCAGGTCTTGTGTGTTTCTCAAATACTAAGGCTCCATGACTGTGTCAATGCCCAAAGCTTCCTTTGAATCAAAAGCTTCCTCACTCTCATCTGTACCAAGACTCTGGTACTCCTGCATGACACAGTTCCCTAGCATAAGGTACCAATTTAAAATGCAAATTACTATCTTGGAGGGGCAGTGTATGAATCCATTATCAGCCGTTAACACTACAACACAAATCACTTTATCAGTCAGTCACTGAGCTGGTGTTGCTTCAGGGAATGGTACATAGGGAAGATTTGTTCATTTTTTCCAGTATCAGGTTATGATTTATTATACAAATAAAAAATGCATCAGCAAAAAAAAAAATCTCACATAAGAACTAAACCCCCATCATGGCCTACCACAATAATATAATAACTACTCCTATCCCGATTCAGAGTCAGCTTTAACTCCAGTGTTTTCTCTTATTTTTTAATAACAAGAGCTAACATTTATTAAGTTCTTACTTTGAGGCAGGCATTGTCCTAGAAACCTTATTTTTTTAACTTTTATTTAATAAATATAAATTTCCAAAGTACAGTTTATGGATTACAGTGAAATTCTATATTTTTAAGATTTATTTATTTATTTGAAAGGGAGAGTTACAGAGAGGCAGAAGCAGAATCAGAGAGAGAGAGAGAGAGAGAGAGAGAGAGAGGTCTTACATCAACTTCTTCCCTCCCCAAATGGCCACAATAGCAAAGCTGTGCTGATCCAAAGCCAGAAGCCAGGTGCTTCTTCCCAGTCTCCCATGTGGGTGCAGGGGCCCAAGGACTTGGGCCATCTTCCACTGCTTTCCCAGGCCATAGCAGAGAGCTGAATTAGAAGAGGAGCAGCTGGGACAAGAACCGGTGCCCATATGGGATGCTGGCACTGCAGGCGCTGATTTATCCACTAGGACACAGCACTGGCCCCTCTTTTATGTTTTATCAACAGCTTATCAAACAGTTAAGTTGTCAAAGCCAACAAATGATTTATTCAAAACCAACTATTTGGCTTTGACATCAATGCTATTAACCTCTGAACCAAATATCCCATTTACCAGTAAGAAAACTGAGGTATCTTTAATCAATTAACTTGCTTACAGTTTCATAAATAACGTGTGACAGAACTAGTTTGAGCAGACTGCCTGGGTACTGAGTTCACCCTCTGAACAGCACAATACTGATGATAGAAGTGTACCTAAGGTGCTACTCACAGTCTCAGAGTAAGATATCATTATGCCAACTTCATAATTTTGAGGTTCAAGAAGATTGATTAATTTGCCCAAGTGCAGATCATAAATGATGAATACAGGTTGTAAATTCATGTTCAGACTCCAAGTTCAGTACTTATTTATAGTTTTTTGTTCTATCTTTACTGACAACTTCTTCAATATACTTTAAACAAAACATATGATTTATAGTTTCCTACTTGATTTAGTTAATATCATTCATAAATACTGCTTTGTTACTAAATAATTTTCATAATTATCATTATATTGGCAGCACACTAGTATCCCAAAATATTAAATCATAAGGTACTTACACACGTTGATTTTGTTGCTTTCTTTTATATTTCTCTACTGTTACAAATAATGTCATAATAAAGACATCTGTGTAGTGTCATTTTTCTTTCAAAGTGTTTTTTTCAGAATGGTTGTGCACAGCATCTCTCATTTTGTCTAATTTTCCAACACTGATTCAACCTTATAGAGAAAATGGAACATCATCTCATTGCAGACAGCAACAGCAACAAATAATTGTCCAGAGTCTGTACATGTCAGTCACAGTAAGAGACAGAATTTTCAGCAGTATGGGAGCTTCAGAGACATTCTGAAAATGGAGCTGTGCTGCCCACTTGTTGGCAGAATGCCCATTAGCTATTGCAAGGTCTTCTGGGCTCTTTTTTAATGACTGCCTCATGAAAGGACACATTTTTTTTTTAAGATTTATTTATTTATTTGAAATTCAGAGCTATAGAGAGAGGGAGAGAATGATGTTCAAGGTGCTGGTTCAGTGAACCCCAGACAGCCACAACAGCCACAGCTGAGCCAGGCTGAAGCCAGGAGCCAGGAGCTTCATCAGAGTCTTCCATGTGGGTAGCAGGAGCCCAGACAATTGGGCCATCTTCCACTGCTTTTACCAGGCCATTAGTAAGGAGCGAGATCAGAAGTGGAGTACCTGAGAATTGAACCCATGCCCAAATGGGATGCTAGCATCACAGGCAGCTTTTACCCACTACACCACAACACCAGCTCCAAGGACACAATCTTATGACTGATAGTCAAGATTAGACTTTAAATTGTTGAAACAAGAGCACACTTTTTAATCTGCCTCAATTCCTGAGTGTCTGCCCCAGCTGCAACTTTCTAGTTGAGTTCAAGTGTATGAATGTCCAGTAATTAACTGGGCACTTCTTATAATATGGTGACCAAAACAAAGTAAAATCTTACAATCCTCATCTGACCTATCCTCTAGATATCAATTCTTTGAGAGCAGAAATGATGACTTCATTGAATCTCAGCATGGGCCCTAAACCCTGCTGATGTTCAAATATTAATTGATGGCTTCATATGTTGAAGTGAGAAAGATCGCTCATGTTTTGTAGTCAGTTGAGTCAAACAATCACTTTCACTGAAATGGAAGATTGATGATTATGGGAGAGAGTTTTTATACTTTGGATTGAATTACAGAGTAATTTATTTATGCTAATTATCATGTCTCTCTCCATAACATTTTCGCTCTGCGAAATATTGATTTTTAAAAGTGAAAGTCACCTTGAAAAGGTGATGAGTAGCATATTCAAAGTTGATAAAAATAATTATCTTTTAATTAATCTAATCTCACTACATGACAAGATTTGAGAAAATGGGAGTTTTGCAAAGCATTTTATAAATTTCTTCTCAATTTTTTTCTGGAACTACTCTGATTTAGAAAAAAGATAAGGTTATCATAATGTCTTCCTTCAAAGTAAATTATTGAGTTTAAAAATATTTGGAGTCAAAGTATCAAACCAAAATAGAAGTAATATTCATCCAAATTAGTTAAAACCAAGAACTTTCCATTATTCACATTTCTGATGTGAATCATGAACTACACTCTTGAAAAAAACTAGTGTCGTAGAGCCATTTTGTCATTGATACTTTTAACAGTTTCAATATTTAGTTATGAACTTTTAATTTGTTTATCTCACAGTTATATTCTCTTTAACAGCTGAATATGAATTGTAACCAGCTGAGAGGTGAGAAATAAAAACACACTGGTGCAACCCTTAAAGATAAAAATACTGTTGCATCAATGTTTACAGTCAATAAAAAAGGAAATAACAAGCTAATCCAAGTTCCCCTCAGATCATTTTCTGATTTCTACAATTCTTATCATCTGCAGAAGGAAATTAATGAATAACATGTGTTACTATTTGAAATTAAAATTCTTTGTATAAAAAATAGAAGAGAGGAGCCAATTGCAGAAATAATTAAATCACTTGAGAATTGTCTCTGGAATAAAATTCCCGGGAGATTTCTTATTCTTCCCAATTCTTCCATAGGGTGAGTTCCCACTAATAGGCCCATAGACCGTCAGAATAGGTGATCATTAACAAAATACAATGGTTTTCAAGCTGTGTTGAGAGAATACCTAGTGCCTTGTGAAGATACATCCCCAAGTCTTGAGATAGAAAGAGGTCAATGAATCAGCAATCTCAACTCTCCACTCCTTTCCACCAGAACCATGCTGATTTTGTCTGTTTTATACATTGGCTTTCCATCTAATAGTTCTTTTTAGAGGATTGCATATAGAACAAGCAATTCCACTGATAAAACTATTGTTATAATTGAATGAAGATGTTATATAATATGTCAATTCAGACATTTTTCTGTTTTTCGTTTCTTTTGGCAGTCTACACAAAATATAACTTCACTACAGACTTAATTGTTCACTTAATCTAGACATTAAAAGAGTGATTAACAGAGACCAAAAGGAAGACATCTGGATGTTTATGTGACTTACAATACTCAGGCACAAAAAATAGAAGAGGATTGGTGAAGCAAGATAGTAGGATAGCACAAAGAATTTAGGAGCTGAGCCTATAGAGGGACAAAATGAGCAAAAACACACTTTGACTTCAGGTTTCAGCTCAGATATTTAAAGTAGGAAATGCAATGTGTTGCAACATTAATTTTGGTTCATCATACTCAAGTTTTCATAGATCTTGTGCAATTATATTTATGAGCTAAAAAAAGGAACTCATGGTTTTCTCTGTTAGAAAGTTCAATTTACTCTTTAAAAACATTATTCCTTAATATATATGCTCTGAGGCTGTACAATTACAATATGCCATGTTCCTCTAGGTCTGGTATAACATGATGAATGGCTTTATTGTCTCCACTGGAGATGGGCAGAATTGTATAGCTGAATTTCTGCTTCCTCCTCATTCTTCTTGTTCCTATAATACTTTATAATTATACTAGTATTTATCATATAATTTTTAGTTTTCACATGTGTTTTTTATCTGTAGTAGACCATAAACACCTAAATGTACAAACCATGTCATGCTCCTTGGTTTTCTTTGTGTATTTGGTGAATTAAATTTTAGATAGCCATAAAGGTAAATATTTAAATTTTAATAAAACTGCCCTTCAATATTGAATGTAGAGCAAGCAGAGGACAAACTTTCATCTCCATGGTTATATTTGGACATATTTAGACTTATACAGTGCCTTTCTTCAAAGAACTGAGGTATATTTATTTCCTTTTTTTAAGAAGTCTTTTATTTAATGAATACAAATTTCATATGTACAGCTTTTAGGAATATAGTGTTCCCCTCCCCATTCCCACCCTCCCACCCCCACTCCCATTCCACCTCCCACTCCCTCTCCCATCCCATTCTTCCTTAAGATTCAATTTTAATTAACTTTATATACCAAAACCAACTCTATACTAAGTTCAGATTTCAACAGTTTGCACACACATACACACACACACACAAACACACAAGGTATAAAGTACAGATTGAGAGCAAGTTTTATAGTTATTTCTCATAGTACAACTCATTAAGGACAGAGGTCCTACATAGGGAATAAGTACACAGTGACTCCTGTTGTTGATTTAACAATTAACACTCTTATTTTTGACGTCAGTGAACTCCCGAGGCTCTTGACATGAGCTGTCAAGGCTATGGACGCCTTTTGAGTCCACAAACTCCAATATTATTTAGACAGGGCCATATGCAAAGTGGAAGTTCTCTCCTCTCTTCAGAGAAAAGTACATCCTTCTTTGATGGCCCCTTCTTTCCACTGGGGTCTCACTCACAGAGATCCTTCATGCAGAACGTTTTTGCTGTAGTGTCTTGACTTTCCATGCCTGAAATGCTCTCATGAGTTTTTCAGCCATATCTGAGTACCTTAAGGGCTGATTCTGAGGTCAGAGTGCTGTTTAGGGCATTTGTAATTTTATGAGTCTTCTGTGTGGACTGCTTCCCATGTTGGAACATTTTCTCCTTTTTAATTCTATCTATTGTTATTACCAGACACTTGGTCTTATTTAGGTGCTCCCTTTGACACTTAATCCTATCTAAGTGATATATTCCACACTTACTATGATCACTTTATCATGTAAAATGGGATTAGTACCACTCCGTTTAATGGGATTTGGAATCCCATTGCAAGTTTTTAGCTTTACCCTTAGGGGTAAGTCCATGGGAATGTGTGCTGAACTGTGCAGCTCCTCCATCTAGCATTCCCACTCTTATTTTTAACTGGGATTTATTTTCAATTGACTTAATATACTGATGATTAATTCTATGTTAAGTAAAGAGTTCAACCAATGATATTAAGTATATAAAAAGGAATAAATAAAAGAAAATGAAATAATAAACTGTTCCTTGACAGTCTAGATAAGGGCTGTTCAAGTAATTGCTTTATTTGTGTCAGTTTCACTTCTAAAGGTTACCTTTTAGGTGCTCTGTTAGTTATCACAGATAAATGAGAACATATGGTATTTGTCCCTTTAGGACTGGCTTATTTCACTAAGTATGATGTTTTCCAGATTCATCCATTTTGTTGCAAATGACCAGATTTCGTTTTTTTAAATGCTATGTAGTATTCCATAGAGTACATATCTTGTAATTTCTTTATCCAGTCTTCCATTGACAGACATTTAGGTTAATTTCATGTTTTAGCTATTGTGAATTGAGCTGCAAAAAACATGGAGGTGAAGATGACTCTCCTATTTGCTAATTTAATTTCCTTTGGGTAAACTCTGAGGAGTGTGATGGCTGGGTCATATGGTAGGACTATATTCAGATTTCTGATGTATCTCCAAACTGTCTTCCATAGTGGTTTTACTTTTGCATTCCTACCAACAGTGGATTAGGGTACCTTTTTCCCACATCCTCGCCAGCATTTATTCTTTCTTGATTTCTATATGAAAGCCATTCTAACTGGGGTAAGGTGAAATCTCATTGTGGTTTTGATTTGCATTTCCCTGATGGCTAGCAATCCTGAGCATTTTTCATGTGTCTTTTGGCCATTTGGATTTCCTCTTTTGAGAAATGTCTGTTTAATTCCTTTTCCCATTTCTTGACTGGTTTGTTTTGCTGTTGTTGAGTTTTCTGATCACTTTATATATTCTGGTTATTAACATTTAAACAGTTGCATGGTTTGCAAATAATTTCTCCCATTCTGTTGGTTGCCTCTTTACTTTCCTGTTTCTTTTGCTGTACAGAAGCTTCTCAATTTGATGTAATCCCATTTGTTAATTTTGGTTTTGATTGCCTGTTCTTCTGGGGTCATTTCCAGGAACTCTTTGCCTCTCCTGATGTCTTGTAGGGCTTCCACAATGCTCTCTAGTAATTTGATGGTATTTTTTGTAGATTTATTTCTTTAATCCATTTTGAATGGATTTTTGTGTAAGGTATAAGGTAGGGTTCCCGCTTCATACTTCTGCATGTGGAAATCCAGTTTTCCCAGCATCATTTGTTGAAGAGACTGTTCTTGCTACAGGGAATGGTATTAGTTCCTTGGTAGAATCTGAGTTGGTTGTAGATGCTTGGATTGATTTCTGGCATTTCTATTCCATCCCATTGGTCTGTCCATCTGTTTTTGTACCAGTACAAAGCTATTTTGATTATAACTGCCTTGTAGTATGTCTTGAAATCTGGTACTGTGATGCCTCCAGCTTTGTTTTTGTTGTATAAGCTCACTTTAGCTATCTGAGGTCTCTTGGGTTTCCAAATGAATGTCAGCATTATTTTTTCTTGATCTGAGAAGAATGTCTTTGGAATTTTGATTGGTATTTCATTGAATCTATAAATTAATTTTAGAAGAATAGATGTTTTGGTGATATTAATTATTCTGATCAATAAACATTTAAGTTTTTTCCATTTTTTGTGTCTTACTTATTTCTTTCTTTAAAGTTTTGTAATTCTCATCATAGAGATCTTTGACTTCTTGGTTAAATTTATTCCAAGGTATTTAATATTTTTGTAGCTATTATGAGTGGAATTAATCTTCAAAGTTCTTTCTCAGCTGTGGCATTGTCTGTGTATACAAAGGCTGTTGTTTTTTGTGTGTTGATTTTATATCCTGTTATTTTACCAAACTCTTCTATGAGTTCTAATAGTCTCCTAATGAAGCCTTTTGGGTCCCCTATATATATAATCATACCATTGGAAAATAAGGATAGTTTGAATTCATCCTTACTGATTTGAATCCCTTTGATTTATTTTTTCTTGCCTGATGGCTCTGGCTAAAACTTTCAGGACTATATTGAATAGCAGTGATGAGAGTGGTTTTAGATCTCAGTGGGAATGCCTCTAACTTTTCCCCATTCAATAGGATGCTGGCCATTTGTTTGTCATAAATTGCCCTGATTATATTAAAGAATGTTCCTTCTGCTCTCAATTTGCTTAGAGTTTTCATCATGAAAGGGTGTTGTATTTTATCAAATGTTCTCTCTGCATCTATTGAGATAATCATATGGTTTTTGTTCTTCAATTTGTTAATGTGATGTGTCAAATTGATTTGCGAATGTTGAACCACCCCTGCATACCAGGGATAAATCCCACTTGGTCTGGGTGAATGATGTTCCTGATGTGTTGTTGGATTCTATTGGCCAGAATTTTATTGAAGATTTTTGCATCTATGTTCATCAAGGAAATTGGTCTGTAGTTTTCTTTCTCTATTGCATCTTTTCCAGATTTAGGGATTAAGGTGATGCTGGTTTCATAGAAGGAACTGGGGAGGATTCCCTCCTTTCAATTGTTTTGAATAGCTTGAGAAGAACTAGATTTAGTTTTCCTTTAAATGTCTGGTAGAATTCAGCTGTGAAGTTAACCAGTCCTGGGCTTTTGTTTGTTGGGTGGGCCTTTATTACTTATTTAATTTCCATCTTGGTTATGGGTCTGTTTAGATTTTCTATGTCTTAATGGCTCAATTTAGTTACATTATATGTGTTCAGGAATCTGTCTATTTCTTCTAGGTTTTCCAGTTTGTTAGCATACAGCTCTTTGTAGTGGTTTCTGATGATTCTTTTCATTTATATGATGTCCGCTGTTAGATTTTCCATTACATCTCTAATTTTATTGATTTGGGTCTTCTCTCTCAATGGTATATCAATTTGGTTTATTTTTCAAAAAACCAGCTCTTTGTTTTGCTGATCTTTTGTATTGCTTTTTGGTTTCAATTTTGTTGATTTCTTCTCTGATTTTAGTTATTTCTTTTCTTCTACTAGTTTTGGGTTTGGTTTGTTGTTGTTTTTCTAGATCCTTTTGGTGCATAGATAATTCATTTATTTGGTGCCTTTCCAGTTTCTTGAGGTAGGCACCAATTGCTATAAACTTTCCTCAACACTGCTTTTGCTGTATCCCACAAATTTTGGTATGTTGTATTGTCATCTTCATTTCCAGAAATTTTTTTATTCCTTCTATGCC
Organism: Oryctolagus cuniculus; assembly: GCF_964237555.1. NCBI lineage: Eukaryota > Metazoa > Chordata > Mammalia > Lagomorpha > Leporidae > Oryctolagus > Oryctolagus cuniculus. The sequence goes on along the minus strand of NC_091432.1, from coordinate 205,842,645 downwards.
CCACTTTCATTCAGTAACAAGTTGTTCATTCTCCATGTGTTTGCATATGATGTAGAGATTTTTGATTTATCGATTTCCAGCTTCATTGCATTGTGTTCTGTGAAGCTTCATGGTATGAATTAGATTTTTTCAATTTGCTGAGACTTGCTTTATGGCCTAGCATGTGGTCAATCCTAAAGAAAGTTCCATGTAGCGGAGAGAAATATGTGTACTCTTTGCCTGTAGGATAGAAGGTTCTGTAGATATCTGCTAGGTCTATTTGGTCTATGGTGTCTATTAACTGTGTTGTTTCCTTGTTGATTTTCTGTCTCATTGATCTGTCCATTGCTGAAAGTGGGGCATTGAAGTTCCCAATTACTATTGTATTTGAGTCTATATCTCCTTTAACATTTCTTTTAAATAGCCATGTGCCCTGTAGTTAGGTGCATATACATCTTCCTGCTGAATTGATCCTTTGATCATTATATAGTGTCCTTCTTTTTTTCTCTTAATAATTTTTGTGTTAAAGTCTATTTTGTCTGATATTAGGAAGACCACATCAGTTCTTTTTTGGTTTCTGTTAGTGTGGATTATCTTTTACCATCCTTTCACTTTTAGTCTGTATATATGTTTGTTGGTAAGATGTGTTTCTTGTAGGCAGAAAATAGATGGGTTTTCTTTTTTAATCCATTCAGCCATTCTGTGTCTTTTAACTGGGAGTTGAGATCATTTACACTCAGTGTGACTATTGTTAAGTATCAATGTTGCCCTGCCATGTTTCTGTAAATAATTCTGTTTCTGTACTTTGGATTTCATTTGTTCTTTCATCGGATAATTTTCTGCATTCATCTACTTTTGTGTGATGCTCCCGTTTCTTTGTTTTTGTGTGTAGTGCATGTTTGAGCATCTTTTTTAGGGCTGGGTGAGTACTTACAAAATATTTCCATTTCTGTTTGTTGTGGAAGATCCTCATTTCTCCTTCATTCATAAATGAGAGTTTTGCAGGATACAGTAATCTGGGTTGACAGTTTTCTTTTAGGACTTGGATGTCTAACCATTCTCACCTTGCCCATAGGGTTTGTGATGAGAAGTCTGGGGTGAGTTTAATCATATTTCCTCTGAATGTGATTTGTCATTTCTCTCCTGCACATTTTAGGATCTCCTTTGTGTGTTACTGAGGAGAACTTTGCCACTATGTGTCGAGGTGAGGATCTTTTCTGGGCCTATTGAGAGTTCTGTGTACTTCCTGTAGTTGGATATCTCTTCCTTTCTCCATATGGGGGAAGTTCTCTTATATTATTTCATTAAGAAGGTCTTCTAATCCTTTCTCTGCTTCAATGCCTTCTGGAATTCCTTGCTTCTTGTGTTCGGTCTGTGTTATTTCCAGAAATTTGACTTCTAGTTCTGATATTCTTTCTTCTGCTTCATTTATTCTATTATTGAGGTTTTCCTCTGTATTTTTTTAAACTTTTATTTAGTAAATATAATTTTCCAAAGTACAGTTTATGGATTACAATGGATTTCCCCCCCATAACTTCCCTCCCACCTGCACCCCTCCCATCTCCCGCTCCCTTTCCCATTCCATTCACATCAAGATTCATTTTCAATTATCTTTATATACAGAAGATCGATTTAGTATATATTAAATAAAGATTTCATCAGTTTGCACCCACACAGAACATAAAGTTGAATTCTTCATATCTAGTATTTCATTCTGAATTCTCTTCAATATCTCAATTTCTTGGGAACACTTTTTTTTTTTTTGACAGACAGAGTGGACAGTGAGAGAGAGAGAGACAGAGAGAAAGGTCTTCCTTTGCCGTTGGGTCACCCTCCAATGGCCGCCGTGGCCGGCGCACCGTGCTGATCCGATGGCAGGAGCCAGGTGCTTCTCCTGGTCTCCCATGGGGTGCAGGGCCCAAGCACTTGGGCCATCCTCCACTGCACTCCCGGGCCACAGCAGAGAGCTGGACTGGAAGAGGGGCAACCGGGACAGAATCCAGCGCCCCGACCGGGACTAGAACCCGGTGTGCCGGCGCCGCAAGGCAGAGGATTAGCCTAGTGAGCCGCAGCGCCGGCCGGGAACACTTTTCAATTAGATCGTGAATTAGCTTCTGATTGCTTCTAAGTAATCTGACAATTAATTTTCTGAATTCCATTTCTGGCATATCCTCAGTCTCTTCTTCTTCAGCTTCTATTATTGAAGAGGAGATATAGTGTTCCTTTGTGGAGCTCATACAGTCTTCCTTACTCTTGTTAAAGTTGTTCCCTTTTTTTTTTTCAGTATTTCTGGTTGGTTTTATCTTTAATATGTATCTTGGAGCTTGTGGCAAGATTTCCCTCTGCTATGAGCTGTTGTGTGTCTGTGCGTTGCAGCCCCACCTCTGGAAGCCCTGCTTACTTCTGGATGCTGATGGAGCAGATAAGAGAGCTCTGGTGTGCTAAGTCCAGCCTGCTTGGGCCAGGCTCTGCTGTGTGAAACAAGCTAGGGATTTCAATGTTTAAACTTCTCCCCATTGTACAGCTTGTGTGGTAGTGGAGGGAAATTACTCTGAAATATGTGGTCCTCATTCCCAGGTCGGGGGGTGTTGTAAAGTGGCCCCCGCAATTGATGGACGTGTGCAAGGGAGGCAAACACAGTAGCACCTTGTTTACATTCAGAGATGTAAACAGACAATATGGCTTCTCCTAGCCAGCTGCTGTTCCAGTTCCAGGGAAGGAGAGACGTGGATGGGCAGAGATGTGCCTGAGTTTTCCGTCTATTCCCCTATTCTTCCCGCTTGGAACTTCAAACACAGTTCACCCGGCTCTCCCCCCACTGCTAACCCCAGTTCCCTGGACTCATGACTCGCATCTCACCTGGTCTGGGGGAGGGGGGTTGAGAAGGGTATGGCATCAGTCTCCCATTTGGCTTCTCCACTGTACCTCTGCCATGCCTCTGTCACTCTCTGCTCCCTCTGCATGGACCTGATCAGTCTCTGCTGGACTCCTTGGCTCTCTGCACGAAACTCTTGTGGCTCTGCACTGGCCCGTATTGGCTTTCCTTATTAACTATCTATCTCATTTAAATATGAAGAAGCTGAGTAGCTGAAATCACCTTCAGTATCTTATTTTATAGCCATCTGAGTCAAGAATGTAGTTTTCACACTTCATACTTCAATTTATTTCCCTTAAGTTTCCATTGCTAATTATTAGGCAATGCACTGGGTCATTCTCTTGCTCCAATTTGGTCCTCTAGGCTGGTTATATAGCAAAAGAAATTTTCGTATTATTGTTCATACATCAGACAACTCTATTCAAATATCTATTCAGGCAATCAGATCTGTGTGTTACAGGGGAAGATTTAAAAAAATAGCAAGCAAATAAACCCCACTAGTAAATAAACTTTTTAAATATAAAATATAAAGGAAGCATCAAATACACACTATGATAGAGAATATGAAGAGGAAGAATAATTAGTTCTCATATCACACTTAAGATACCATAATTAAACAGAAAAGAACCCATATATGTGAAATTACAGAGAAGTAAACCACGAAGAATAGAACACACAAGTGTTCTAAAGAGGGTAGAATCATGGGAATCAAAGCAAAAGACAACATGACTAGAGTATAGTAAAAGATTTGAGCTGAGATTCCAGAGATAAATGAAGGGTCATTTCATATATTTAGATCAATATATGAACTTTACACTTAATTCAATCTGCAATGGAAATCCACTGAAATGTTCATAAGCAGACGATTAGCAAAACATATTTTTAAAAGATCATATGATGCCATAGGGAGAATAGTTTACAAGGAGAGAAGTAGTAAAGGAAGTTGGAAAACACATAATACTATTTAAGTAGTTCCAAGTACTACTATATTATGTGGTTAGCATTGTAGTACTCATAGTGGATGTGGAGAGTGATGGAAAATGAATTTGTGGGTAAAACTTGCAGGACTTGTTAATGGACTATAATTGGAGGAACTGTAAGAGAAAAGAACAAAGAAATCTTCCAATGTTTCTGGATAATAGACCTGGGAGAGAGGTTGTGTCATATACTGACATGAAGAAGACTATGGATGAAACATTAGTCATGAGACTGCTATTAAATCTATGGAGTCCATAAAATACTTAAATGAAGGGGATAACATTGTGGTGCAGTGTGTTCGGCTGCCACTGCATCCCATGTGAGCACCAGTTCATCCAGGCTGCTCCACTTCTGATCTGGCTCCCTTCTGGCACCTGGGAGGGCAGTGGAAGATGGCCCAAGTTCTCTCTCTCTCTCTCTCTCTCTCTCACACACACACACACACACACACTTTCTCTCCCCTCTCCAGTCTATCTGTAACTCTGCCTTTCAAATAAATAGCTCTTTTAAAAATATTCAAATGAATATGCAAATAGGAATTAGATGAATAAGATTGGAGATCTAAAAAAAGGTTGGACTAAGCGACAAAGACTGAAGGTCACCAACATAAAGACTGTATTTAAATCTGTGGAAATGCATGAGACCTATGTAAGCATTTCGAGCAAAAAATGGAGGCATTAATACCAAATACTGAAGAATTCAAATGCTTAACGTTCAATTTAAGGGACAGGAAACCAACCACACAAGTTTAGAAAAAGGGATCAAATAGACAGGAAGAAAACTAGGAAAAAAGAGGTCATTAAAACAAGAAAGATGTTCTGGGGAGATCCTAAATGTTGAATAGGCTGAGAGATCAAATAAGAGGAGGACAGAAAGTAGGCCAGCGCCGCGGCTCACTAGGTTAATCCTCCACCTTGCAGCGCCGGCACACCGGGTTCTAGTCCCAGTCGGGGCGCCGGATTCTGTCCCGGTTGCCCCTCTTCCAGGCCAGCTCTCTGCTGTGGCCAGGGAGTGCAGTGGAGGATGGCCCAAGTGCTTGGGCCCTGCACCCCATGGGAGACCAGGATAAGTACCTGGCTCCTGCCATCGGATCAGTGCGGTGCGCTGGCCGCAGCACTCTGGCCGGCAGCCTGTAGAGGGTGAACCAACGGCAAAGGAAGACCTTTCTCTCTGTCTCTCTCTCTCACTGTCCACTCTGCCTGTCAAAAAATAGAAAAAAAGGGGGGGGGGACAGAAAGTGAACACTGGATTGGGCAACAGGAGGGGGTGAAGATCATGATACTACTTACGGGGGAAATGTTAGAGGCAGAGCCAGTTAGTAGCAGCATTAACAAGTGAAAACAGCTGACAGAGGGCTTAGTGAACTCTTCGGAGAAAGTTGGCAGTTCCTTTAATCGTGTTGCTCATTCAATTTATTAAACAAAGACTACCTTATTTTAGCAATGAAATGTCCTGATGATCCCATCAAGATAGATGAGTTGCAAAATGAACTTGTGAGTTGTGGAAAGACTTCATCTGACATATAGAGTTGTTGACTGTTGGCCAAATAATTATTAGAGAATGTATGTACAAGAAAGGATGATTTGGGCATTAATATGGTTTATCTTAAGTTATTAATGAAAAGACAAGACTAAATGTCTATTGAAGCAACTACTGGTACAAGAAAAACATGAAAGTATACATACCTTTCTTATCAGAGTAACACAAACTATCATTCAAGTGAATTTGTTTGAGATCACCAAGGAGCACAGAAAATGCTCAACTTAAAGTTTTTTCCCTCAAGATGCTTAAATTAAGATGTAACATAATCACCTTTGAACTATAAAATATCACTAAAAAAGATAAGAGTTGTGAGAGTTTAAAGAAACATGAAGGCAGTAGATTCTATTTTTAAAAAAAGATTTATTTATTTATTTACTTGACAGTCAGAATCACACAGAGAGAGAAGGAGAGGCAGAAAGAGAGAGAGAGAGAGAGGCCTTCCATCCACTGGTTCACCCCCCAGCTGTCTGCAACAGCCGGAGCTGCACCTATCCGAAGCCAGGAGCCAGGAGCTTCTTCTGGGTCTCCCATGTGGGTGCAGGGACCTGAGGACTTGGGCTGTTTTCTACTGCTTTCCCAGACCATAGCAGAGAGCTGGATTGGAAGTGGAGCAGCCAGAACTCAAACTGGTGCCCATATGGGATGCTGGCATTGCTGTCGGCGGCTTTACCCGCTATGCCACAGCGCCAGCCCCAGTAGATTATTTATATGTTTTAATTAAAGTAACATGTTAAACAATTGACTTTTTACAAATATGAACCTTTATGTAAGTGCCTGATAAAATTTTAGAGTGTATATAAAACAGAAGTTTCACTGGGCTGGTAATATTCTGTGAATATAATGATGAAATTACACTCTCATAAAAATGTGTGATTTTCCTGTTGTACCTTTCAGAAGTTGTTGATAAAGTATTTTTCCAACATTTTCTTTTCATCCAAATATAATAACTATAGTATTATTATCTATTTTAGAGGAATAAAATTAAGGTTTGTAACAGTTGGTACTCTTTGTTAAAGTGATAGGTGACAAAACTCAAAATGACTTATACAATAATAAAATCTAATTACTAATTTTTTTGCTTTCTGCATGTCAGATGATATGATAGATTATATAGATGATAAGTAAATAGATACATGTTATACAAGAATTCTATGAAGTAGATAGTATTTTTATCTCCACTATACAGATGAAGTAATTAAGAAATAAAGGTAATAATTTTCTAAGGCCTTATGTAAGTGTGGCACTGCATCTGGAACACAGGTACTCTGATTCCAGGGCTTCGCTCTTAACGACTACACTTTACCATGTGGAATTTATTGTCGCACCTTTTTTTTGAAAATTGTGGGGGATTTGTCTGGTGATTAAAAATGTTACTAATAATCCAGTCTTGTTCTTCCTTCTATAGCATTTACTCCACTCTCAAGCACTATGCTTCTTCCAATTGTTCCTTCAAAATTGCTATAGACATTGCACACTCAAATCCTCACAAGATACTTTCTAGGCAACAAAGAAAAATGTATTCTTTGCCATAAGTCTCAGGAAACTTTTTTTGTTGTTGTTGATTGGAATATGTGCTTAACTGAGAAGCAATTACTGTGGGCTGAGAAGGGGAACTATACCAGTGATCTTAAGCTCACCCATAACTGAGAATGGCATATAGGAAGTTTCCCAAAGCAAAAGAGAGACACTATTCCATAAAACAAGAGAAATGTAACTTGGGCTGCAAACATCAAGCCAATATCCTCACAAGCCCATGTTCCTATTTTCCAAATCTGTCTGCATCTCTCCTAAGACATTAACTGAAATCACATCCACTCTCTATATTCAGTCCCAAGACTGGGGAAAAATGCAGTTTTTTCACTCAGTATCTGTATGATTCCTGGTCTACAAAACTAAGGTTCAATGAAATGTGCAACCACTTTTATTAATATTGCAACTGTCATGATAGAATAGGCTGACTATGTTTTATCAAACCACTTTGAAAATTTTGGAACACTTTGAGTTTGGTAATGGATAGTGATCAATGGTTAATTACATGTACCATATTCTTCTATGCTGGAATAATAAAAAATCTCAGTCATAACAGTGAAGATAGTCTTGGTCTATCCTCTGTTCTATCTCTGAGAGAATATTTCTGGTCCATGGTCCTCCATGGCCACTGCAGTGAGGTGTTTCCTTCCAGGACTGTAACTCCTTAGCAACCTATTCCTGTTTGTGCAGGAATGGAATCTTTGTCTAAGGGGATTGAGTAATCTTTGACAATTATAAATCAAGATTAGGAAGGGATATAAGTATGGTTATCTTCTTAGAATCATATCTATGAAATACATAAAATATATTTTCTTTATATTAGTAAAAGATATATAAAATGTCTGGAAAAATCTATAAACTACTTAACCAAATCCACATATTTTTTGGGTCTTTGTTTAGAACTTCCTAGGCAGATTTAATGCTGATGGACATAGTTCTCTGTCCTTGACATACACACTTTATGTAAAGGAGCTACTTCTTGGCTCCTCCCTTAGGGCAATTCCAAATAATATGCTGGAGTGGGAGGTATCTATTTTCCCTTGTCATCTATTCATAGTCACTTGTGTCATAGCAACCTATAGCACTTAGGTAGCACTTACTATCATACACTATTCAAAACATTTCATATAAATTAACTCACTTTTTACTATCTATGAAATAAGCTAAAATTATCAACTCTATGTTACTGATACGAAAGCTGGAGCATAGAAAATTTGTTAAGGTCACTTATTCAGTAAGTAATCGATCTCAACTTCGAAACAAGGAAACCTGACTCCAAAATAATCTCTTAACCCCAATACTGCTCTCGTCCACAAGCTTTTTTTCTTTCTCTCTCTCTCTCTTTCTTTCTTTCTCTATCAGGGCACTTTTGTAGAGTCTGGGGACTGGGATTTCTCCAAGTCTTATGTCTCCTACTGTGTTTCCTTCCCTCTCTGTTTCTGATATTTCTCATAATCACCTTGGATCACACAGAAAGACCCTTTTATTCCCCTTTTCTGTGCTAAGACAAAGTAGCTTCACCCTGACCTTGGCTCTTTTTTTGGGGGAGGGACCATGTTTCAATATGTAGATAACCTTCTTCAGTATTTCAAACATTTATAATTCAAATTTCCTAAAGTCATAACTTTGTCAGCACATGTATGCATTATAAATAAAATTAAATGGTAATTTAACTTATTTGGTTAACCTATAATCAAGTCTACTCATTTTCTTTTTGCTTTTTACTCAACATTAGTTGCAGTAGGTCCTGCTAAGCCACACTGTCGAGGATGAGCAGGGCGGCAGAGCCTTTTCCCACACAAAGATACCAGGGACAGGCTTCAGGTAACATGTCCAGGTTTATTTACAGGCACGTACATTGTAAAGGGCTGCTGAAAATGGGGCATAACTAACTCTGGGGAATGCTAACTATAGGACAGAACCGACACTGGCGCCAATATGCCTATCCAATCAGCTTGAAGGTCAGGTGGTCAGGATGGCTCCTCAAGTGGTCCTAATGGGCCTGGGCCTCATTCAGAAGGTCCTCACCTGATCAGCAGAAGGCAGAGGTGGGAGCAATGTGCCTGGACTCAGCTAACTGCTGGTATCGCCCACAATTAGTTTCATCAACTACATATTTGGGAGTCTGCCACTTGCAACTTCCTATTCTGACAACAAATTCTATTTTTGTGATAAGTCATCTGTCAATAAATAATAGAAAACAAACTGTAACTGACATTAATCATAAATGAAAAGTACTGACTTAACTATCTCAAAGTTCATAGATATTTCTGTCTTTAGTAAAGCCTTAAAACAACACAGACATGTCATCAAGGATTCCATATCTCTTCATCTTTTATCTCAGTTTTAGGATGTTGGCCCAAACTGCTTCATTCAGTGATCCTTGTTCCTTTCCACAGGCAGCTCCAGGCTTTCTCTTCATGACAGCAAAATTGCTGCAGCAGCTCCAAATTTCTCAACTTCACACTACATCACCCAAGGTAAAAGAAATAAGGCCTCTCGGCACAGAAATGCCATGAGTGTGTTGCTCTCTGGTTAAGACACTAATTGGGTCATGAGGAGGGAATATGTTGGTAGTTGAAAGCCTCAAAGGATCCACCATTAAGTCAATGCTATAGGAAATCCCCCTAGAATCCCAAGATACAGAACCCCTGCCAAAAGAACCCTCAGAAATTTGGAGAATAGAGAAGTTTGGAGAACTTAAATAAGGCAGGCCAACTGAAATCAAGCAAGGTCAAAGTAACAGTTATTGATGAACCTTTCTACAAACTTTCATGGATTGTAGAGATATAGAATAGAGAATAAAAGCTAACATTTCACCACAATCATGAGCTACTAATCTAAGAAGTATTATCTAGACCCATTTATCTGGAAATATAAAATTTTAATTTTCCTTCTAACTTATTTTGGATACCTTTGCTGAAATAGAGTGATTTCTTACTGTTCTTATTGCTTATCATTCTAATTAAGAACAGTAAGCCTTTAATGTGCTCTCCAAAGACTTTCTTCAGATCTACAAACAAGTCTGATACATGAGAGGTCCACCTATACATTTAGAATTAATCACCATAAATCTGAATTTCTAACAGGAAACTAAAACCACATCTAAATTATCCTAACCTATCTTTCCATAAGCACTGGGTTATCTATCAATTACCAATGATTTAATTAAATACATTTGAGCTCTTTCCATAGTAGAATTTCTACATCTTTACTATTTCAAGTGGAATCTGACACAAATTATATTTTCATCTTTATCCTGGAATGTCTCCACTAATTCAAGTAGATAAAAATCTGTGTCAGGCTATTATGCCATACTCAGCTTATAATATAAAAACTGCTTATGCATACCAATATAGTTCTCTGAACTTGAAAAAAATATTTCCATGTGACAGTCTTTGTAGTTAATGATGAATGAACAGGGCTATATTTTAAATTCAATACTTACCATCCTTGGATTTTAATCTCAGAGATAATGTTCAATTTCTCAAATCAAATAAGTTTGAGTAACTAACTCTAATTACACAAATAGGTGTCAAAAATATGACAAAATAATTTAATAGTTATATTTGTAAAGGAATGTTCCAGGTTGTTTACCCTCTTCTTTTACAAAGCATCCTAAAATCCCATTTTAATTAAAATACTCTGAGGTCTTAAGACAGTTTCTATCAGTTTTACATGTCAGTTCCCAACAATGGTGCAAGACTTTCTTATTCCTGTGATTAAATATCCAGAATCTGAGCAATCTGTTTTGAGCAATCAAATCAGAGGATCAGTTAATAAGGCAGGGTTAGAGAACTCTAGAGTGAGAGTTGGTCACCCACTTGAAGTACTGTTATAGAGAGATATCAGAAGCTAGATGTAGTCATCGGTGGAAGGATATAGCCAAGAAATATGTCAAAAACACAGAAAATAACACTAAATTTTTTAAAATAAGAAAGTTCAAGGTTTATGTTTTGGACAGAGGGTGGACTCCACAGATATGACCAATATAATAGGCAGACATTTGTAGTCAAAAGACAGTAGAAGGAGGGGCGTGCGCTGTGTCACAGTGGGTTAACGCCCTGCCTGCAGTGCCAGCATCCCATATGGACGCAAGTTAGAGGCCCAGCTGCTCCACTTCTGATCCAGCTCTCTGTTATGGCCTGGTAAAGCAGTGGAGGATGACTCATGTCCTTGGGCCCCTGCACCCACGTGGGAGACCTGGAGGAGGCTCCTGGCTCCTGGCTTCAGATCGGTGCAGCTTTGGCCATCGCGTCCAGTTGGGGAGTGAACCATCAGATGGAAGACCTCTCTCTCTCTCTCTCTCTCTCTCTGCCTCTCCTCTCTCTGTGTAACTCTTTCAAATAAATAAATAAATCTTTATAAAAAAAAAAAAGACAGTATAGGAACTATTATATCTCAGTTCCCCAGTCAGGAAGCAAATGCAATTTAAGGATTCTTCTTTTGCAAGGTCCTTTCCAAAGTCTGGGCAAGAGGCCAGTATTGTATTCATAAAATCATTTATTTTTATAAAATTTTCAAAAGCAAGACATTTTAAGAGCAGTCAGTTAAGACTTCTGCCTGTCCCTTTGATTCTCTCCACACTCTGCCTCTTGTCTGGTGATATTAGAGTAGCTGTGGCCCTAGGTATGGGGGCATTGGCTTGGAGTCACATTTAGCTCATCTATGCAGGATGTGTAAATATGCAAAATTATATAAATTCCCCACATCTGACAGCTATACAAAGGTGCATGACCTAACCAATAATAAGCTACCAACCTGCCGGAATGTTTTCTTCCCTACCAATAGAAGAAAAAACACAAAATCCTGTGGTTCTGGTCACGGCAGAATAACTGTATCCAGATTTAGTCTCCCACAAAAATATAACTGAACAAAACACATGTTTTCAGTCATTAGACCACAGCAGGACTGTGGTACTTGACAGCAGGAAAGCATAAGGAGAGCTCCCACCTTCGCCCTTTCTCCCAGGGAGCAATTTTTCAGTCTTGAAGAAGGAAGTTGAAGCCCCAACGGAACGCAGTGGTCTTGCTGATCTGAGGAAGCAGAGGTAGAAGATCAGGGTGATGAAGTGGCTGGAGTTTCCCGAGCAGGACTCCAGAAAGGCACTTTCTGCAGAGGTCCTTGGAAAAGGCAGGCTTGCATGTGTGAGAAGGGTAAGTCCCTAAGGGCTAACAGCAGCCAGTCACCCTGGAGTCAAAAAATGAACTAACATGCCAAATATTGCACAATACTGCAAGCCTGTGACATTCTGGCATAAGCAAAGTGGAGAGACCTTGCTGAAATCCACTTTGATTCCACTGTGACACCAAAAGGTACACATGAGGAACCAAAGCTTTGCTGTAGGACAAGGAACAAACCAGTCAAGATCAGAAGGATATAATGGTAAGCCTCAACCGCTGTGTGTTTTAAACAGAAGCTTCAAAGAGAACTAGCAGAGTATCTCCATGGATTGGCAGAGCAAAGGATCAGGGATTCCTGGGAGGCCTGGAAGCATCGAACGTCTGGAAATCAGGGCTTAGCCACCAATATGGGGCTTGGGTCAGGGCTTCTGATACAGCACAGAAGCATAATAGCTACCATGGTACCCAAGAAATATGAAAGATTGTCCAAACAAAACTCCAGTAATGAAAACACGCTCCTGGGTAAGGGAATTTGGGCATATGGAAGGGTCAGATTAAAAGCAATCAGGAAAAATCAAGGTAGAACTCTTTCTACCAGGTTAGCTCTAATAATCATAGGTAAGACTGACACTGCAGTTTAGAAGCTAAGTGGTCCTTGTAAAGAAACAGAGCCAGAACAGAGAGGAGACAGGATCCGAACTCCCAGCCAAAATGAATTTATTCTAGGGAAAATACATTCGCAGAGGTGACTAACTGTCAGTATGCCCACAATGTAAGCACATGACAGAGAGCAAGAGGGTAGTTATGGGCTGGGTTTATATAGCATAAATCAGGTAAGGGCATAGCAGGGGTGGGAACTGTGCTAGCTTTCTGTGGGCCTTTTGAACTCAGTGGGCCTTCCTCTCTACTAGCCTGTTAGTTGGAAAAGACTGCAGAAGCAGGTGGAGTGGAGGAGAATACAGAGCTTGGGATTCAGTCGGCCTGAGAATGCATGGGCTAGGGGGATCCGATCTGCTCTCAGGCAAGGAACCAAATGACCTAAATCCTTGCTCTGTCAGTCCCCACTATAAGGATATGAATAATAAAGATGGAGAAACTAAACAACTGATGAAAGAAAAAAGCTTGATGACTTTTGAAGTTCCTTCAACAAATTCATGGAAAATGGAATTAAAAGATAGGATTATGTTGGTACAAAAAAATTTTTGAAGTCCAGGAACACAAGGTATCTTCTAAAATGTCATGAAAGTTGCATATAGTGAAATAAATGCATGGATTTCAACTTTTTTTGCATCAAGGTAAACTTATCTTTTATTTCCATTTTTCCATGAACCCTCTGAGGTACCCAGATAAATGTGGGTTCAGAGACAGCAGCAGTCATAGCAGGCTGGGAGAAAAGCTAAATGGAGTAGCATGGATGGCAAAGAAGCACAATATGAACCCAGGATGGAGAATACCAGGGGTGGCGATATCTCTGATCAGTGACGACAGGGTGCAACAAGAAAGGCATCTTGCTTCCCCTGCAAAATTGCCTTGGGACCAGTGTGAGTTTTCTTCCTGCTGTTTTAAATGCACAGTCTGATTCCTAATTAGGACTGTGTCACTCACAGACCAGAGTAACAGTGACCATTAAATGCTTCTAAAATTACCAACACGTGTGTATGTGAAGAATACAGTTGCATTCCTAACAAGACATTGACACTTGCTAGATTGCAGTTGTTAAGGCAGGTCAAGGCACTAATTAACAATCAAAGGAAATATCTCACCACGAGCCAATTACATCTGAATACCTTCAAAGTCCTAAGGGAATCAAGCTTTAGAAATGTGTTCTGTATCCTTCAGGACAGAAAGAGTCTTGCCCAGAATAATTATAAGAGACTGATTGAGCCTAACAACAAGGAAAAAATGAGCCAGTCTTTATAACCAGGAGTTCTGGAATGCAAAGCTTGCTGGTTTGTTGCAGTAGCAGCAGCAGGTCTTGGTATCTGTTTCTGCTCAAAATACAGAGAAACAAACAGCATAAATAAGACCTAAAGCTAATGTAAAGGAACACACGGTATCATGAACAATTATAGATGAAATGACTATGTATTCAAAAACATAAGTAAATGAACTTTATAAGGTTACGATCAAGGTGATAAGATACTAAAAATATATATAAAAATCAATACTATTCTATTGTTTATGCTTCTACCCATGTCTCCTATTCACTGCCTGATCTAAAATTTTATACTCAGATTTTTATTATTATATTTTAATAATATATTATTAACCTTTTTGGAATTTATGTTATAATTACTTCTATTATTAATTTAACTGACTTTACTACTCACTTCCAGTGCTTCTATAACACAACTTCAGCAATCCCAAAGGATTATTTAATTATGTTTCATCTATCAGAGGGTATCCTGAGTAACATCATAGGAAGGGAGTTTGAGCAGTGCATCTTCAGAATCGTGCATGTTGTGCAATGTCTTTTTGCTGCCACTACACAAAGGCAACTCCCCTATGTGGAGTCTTTAGACACAGCATTTTCATTGCCTTTCCCATGGTTTTTAAATATTGCTTTCAGGCCGGCGCCGCAGCTCACTTGGCTAATCTTCTGCCTGCGGCGCCGGTACCCGGGGTTCTAGTCCTGGTTGGGACATCGGGTTCTGTCCCGGCTGCTCTTCTTCCAGTCCAACTCTCTGCTGTGGCCCTGGAAGGCAGTGGAGGATGGCCCAAGTGCTTGGGCCCCTGCACCCACATGGGAGACCAGGAGGAAACACCTGGTTCCTGGCTTCAGATCGGTGCAGCGCACTGGCCGCAGGGCACCGGCCATAGCGGCCATTTGGGGGGTGAACCAATGGAAAAGGAAGACTTTTTTCTCTGTCTCTCTCTCTCTGTCTAACTCTGCCTGTCAATATATATATATATATATATATATATATGGCTTCCAGCACCACCATCTAGTAATGGAGACATCCTAGATTAACATTTTTTTTTTCTTACACACACAGTCTGATTTTTTTACATGGAATTCTGCAGGGTAATTTTATTTATCCTTTGAAATTCAGATATCTCAGCAGGATGTATCTAAGTATTGTCTCTGCTGTATTAACACTGCCTATTTCTCAGCAAGACCCTTCATTTTGCAGATTCAACACTTTCTTCTGGTGAGGGAAGTTTTATATAGACACAACTTTGATTACTGATTTTTTAAACCATTTCTTTCTTATCTCTGTTCACTCCTCTGTGATGCTGTTTCTCCTGCATCTTTCATGTTTGACCTTTGCTGCCATCATCTTCCTATCCTAATCCTTTCCCCTGTATCTTAGCCATGCTTCTGTATTGTGTGCCTCACATAGCTGATTTCTTTTTCTGCAGTATCTGTTTCTGTCTTTATTATTTCTCATGCATATTTTAATTCTCAATCAGCAGTTAACAACATATTAATATTTATTTGCCTGGTCTGGCTGTATTTTCTTCTCAATTATTTGCCTTATTGCCTCTTTATTACCTTGTTGACATTATAGAAGAACAAATTTTAAAAGTTAAGCCCATGCACTACATGGCATTATTTTCATGTTTTCACCTGCATTTGAATGTTCTTTTATGCTACAAGATCTGCTCATAGATATCCTATCAATATGTGTTCTTTTTCAATTTACTCATCCTTAAAGCCACGAGTCAAAACAGCCCATAACAGGGAGAAAAGAGCTGATGTTCTTCATTTTATCCTAATAGCTACCTGTATGCTCTTAAATTTTTGCAACTTAATTTTTAATATGGAACCTGTGGTTTATCTGTACACCTTGACTTTTTTTTTTTTTTTAGAATTTAGCAATAATTTAATCTACTGTCTCTGCTGGATTAAGGAGGGGTCTACTGTCCTCATACCTTGTCAGCAAGTGTGCACCTGAATCCATACCTGAGTGCTTCAAAAACTATATGGAAAATGGAATTAAAAGATAAGCTAGTTCTAGTGCAAAAATTTGAGAGGTAGGTGTTAAGTACAGTGGTTAAACCACCTCTAGGGACACCCTTATCCCATATCACAGTGCTGGGTTCAAGTCCTCTCTCTGCTTTTGATTCAAGCTTCCTACTAATACACACCCTGGGAAAGAGCAGGTGATTGCTCAAGCATTTGGTTCCTGTCACCCACGTGGGAGACCTGGACTGAATTCTAGTCTCAAATTTCTGGCTTTGGTCTGGTACAGTCCTGGTTGTTACAGGGATCTGGGAAGTGAACAAGCAGATGAAAGATCAAGCTCTGTCTCCTTCTATCTCTGCTTCTCTCCCTGTCTTCTGCCTTTCAAATAACTAAATATTTTTGGAAATTTGTAATCCATGCAAAATTTTTCATAATGCACATTTTTCATGAACTTTTTGAAGACCTGTCATATGCATGCTGTTTTTCATTCTGAAGCTGGAGCCAAGAGCCAGGAGCTTCTTCTGGGTCTCCAACATGGGTGCATGGGCACAAGCACTCAGGCCATCTTCTGCTGCATTCCCAGGCCATAAGCAGAGAGCTGGATTGGAAGAGGAGCAGCCAGGACACGAATCGGTACTGGCCCATATGTGATACTGGCTGGATTTGCAAGTGGAGACTTAACCTGCTACACCACAGCGCTGGTGCTACAGTTATACATTTTTAATATACAAGGTTTTGGTTGTACCCACTTGCTTGTTTAACCTTGCAATATGTCAGAACTCAGCCAAACACAATTTTTAGACTTTTATCTAAGCTTAATTTCAAATTAATTATTAATTTCAATTTCTACAACCACTAGAACCAGCTTACTAGTTACACAAGAATTGTGATAGGCTACCACCCTGGGAAGCATAGGTCAACACCCAACTGGTTTCCAACCAGCTTCCACTGCTCAGATATCAAACTTACCAACCCTTCTCTAGTGGAGCCAGCAGGATAACTTAATTACTTTAGATGATGACCAGGCCACGTTTCCTGACTCCCCAGAGCCATTTCGTACCACCAGTTCGGTTTTCCCAGGGTCATTCAGTTTTCCATCCCTCACTGTAGTTTATCACTTCATTATTGTCTTGCTTTATCTGCTACAGTTGAATTGTCACATATTTTCATTTCATATAATGGGTCTGTGTTTACCGGAGTAGAATTTGTGGATAGCAAAGTTGCAGGGCTGTCACAATTACACTTTATCATGCTTAAACCTCTTGTCAGTTAAAATACTGTGTTAGCTATACGTGTTGAAATGCTCAGTAAGCTTTTGTTCCTTTTGACTTTCTGTGGTCATTTTCTACAGTGATTTAGAGTGAAGTTAGCCTAGGGTAAGTACTTGGAGCAATAAAGCACTGCCATCTGGAAGATTTACTAGCCCTTACCTGTTTATTCCTGCACTCATACTGTGCACTGAGAAGCAATCATTCTATATCAGAATGATTGTTCCCATTCATGATGAACTGGTCTTTCACTGGATATGATAGAAGGTGTGTGAAAATTCCTTGTAGGCAGAGTTTTAGACACCTACAATCTTAAGATTTTCCAAACAAAACTCGAAGTAACCCATTGTTTCCAGCTATAATAATTGTACTCTTGAACTCTATAGTGTTAGTACATTTATAAGAAGTGGCATATTCTAAAATCAGTCCTTTCTGTGAAGAGTGAAACATGTTACAATAACTCGATTGTTTCAGAGCTTTCTCTCTCTCTCTCTTTCTCTCTCTCTCCCCCTTTTCCCCCCTCTCTCTCTTTCTCTCTTGTTTTCTCTGTCACACACACACACACACACACAAGTGAATATCTGTTGTAGTACTTGCAATATGTACTTTTTTTTTCCTTTTTCCTTTGTACCTGAAAACCAGTCACAGGGAACTGCAAATATTCCAGACAAAAAAGAAAATAATAAAATGTGCTACCAAAAGATACAGATAGAAATCAGAGGTAACTATGTTTAAGGACCTCACTACTGAGCTTTCCCTGACTGGGTAGATGCTACAGGAGATATTTGCCAATAAATAATTGTGAATGGGGGCTGGCATTGTGGTGCAACTGGTTAAGCCACCATCTGCAGCACAGGCATCCCATATGGGTGTGGGTTTGAGTCCCTACTGCTCCACTTCCCATCTAGCTCCCTACTAATGCACCTGAAAAAACAGTGGAAGAGGGTCCAAGTCCTTGGGTCCCTGCACCACATGGGAGACCAGGAAGAAGCTCCTCGTTCCTGGCTTCAGAACAGCCTGGCTGTTGGGGTCATTTGGGGAGTGAACCAGCGGATGGAAGACCTCTCTTTCTCTCTCTCTGTCTCTCTGTCTTTCCTCTCTCTCTGTAACTCTGACTTTCCAATATTTAAATAAATCTTTAAAAAAATTGTGAATGTTCTCTTATGCTAACCCCTTTTAGCTGTTTATTATCACTTTTGCCTCTTCAAAGAGAGTGCAAACCTTAGACTTTACAGCGTGTTTGTTTTCACCTAATACTTGCCTTTAAGTCTGACCCTATCTGAACCTCAGACCAGCAGTTTTAAGTCAATTGCCGGCCGTCACGACGGCTCAATAGGCTAATCCTCCACCTAGCGGCACCAGCACACCGGGTTCTAGTCCCGGTCGGGGCGCTGCATTCTGTGCTGGTTGCCCCTCTTCCAGGCCAGCTCTCTGCTGTGGCCCGGGAAGGCAGTGGAGGATGGCCCAAGTGCTTGGGCCCTGCACCCCATGGGAGACCAGGAGAAGCACCTGGCTCCTGGCTTCGGATCAGCACAATGCGCCGGCCACGGCAGCCATTGGAGGGTGAACCAATGGCAAAAGGAAGACCTTTCTCTCTGTCTCTCTCTCTCTTTCACTGTCCACTCTGCCTGTCGAAAAAAAAAAAAAAAGTCAGTTGCCAAATTTGCAGGGCTATAAATCTGCATCTGGCAAAACTTCTTTAATGAGTGGGAAGAATACTATCAATCAGCAAAGTCTCATCATCTGATCATTTGTCAGGCTGTGGAAACTGGGGAATGAATCAAACAGATCCACTGGATATCAGGGCAGATAAGGAAAGCCAAGGAGTTCCACTTACCCAAAATACCTGCTCTGATAAATCCAGTCGGTAGCAAATATTGAGTTTGGCACTTGACTCTGGTCAGTGGGAGGAAGAATGATGTCAAATTGTTGCTTTTAGCAACTCCACCCTAAGGCATTTGCTCACCACAAAGTGACATGTTTCATCAGATTGCTGTTCTACATTTTTAATAGACCACCACAAATGATTGAAAAGTAGAAAGTAAACATTGTCATGAATTCACTCCTCTTCATATGAGGGTTTACTTCTGTGATTTAGATTTCAAGCCATGTAGTGTAATCAGGAGTTTTTTTATTACAAAAATGAGTCAAGATTCTGTGATTTCATCATGAAATCTCCGGTCGTCAGTTTTTCCTTTCTAAATTGAGGGTAAGTAGCTAGTTATGCAGTAGGATTCTTTGCTTTTGTTTTGATGGAAATGACTTGTTCAGCAGAGGGGAGGAAAGGTTCAGGGAACAATTGAAAAATTAATCACAGCTTATATTTTGCATAAGTGTATGATTTGTAAATACGTTTTCTGAAGCTCTATTTTTCTAAGATAAAATTGGCCATTTAGATTAATTTCCTGTGTGATTTATAATAAATAAACTCAGTCTGATCACCTGCCATGTTTGCAAAAGAAGCCTAACATTCTGAAAAATGAGAAAACAATAAAAACTCGGCAGAAGTCTTATAGAACAGGAAAGAAAACAGCCTCAGTAGGGTTCATCTCAGTTTAACCACAAGATGAAATCCAATTTAATAATGAATAAGCAAAATCTGGATGGCAGAAGAAGAGGCAGGAAATTACCGTTAGAAGAAGTGAACAGTTTTAGCAAAAGCACAAATGATAAATTCAAGAATGGTACAGCAGGAAAGAAAAGTAAAGAATTTAATAGCTTCAAAGAATGACTTACAGAAAGAGACAATTAATGTTTATGTCAGATTAGTTATGGAGGGAGGTGCAGAGGAGTAGCCATAACATTGCCACAGCAATAGTGCATTTCTTCATTCATACATTAACAGCATATCCTTCTATGGAGGACAGAATAATGGCCCCCTCTACCACCAGAAGTCCATGTCCTTATTGCCAGAACTTGTAAAGATATCATTTTTCATGAAAAGAGGGAATCTATGGATGTGATTAAGTTAGGCACTTTGACATGTGGATTATCTAGGATTATCCTGCTGGATCTACTGTAATCACAGGAGTCCTCATAAAACAGGAGGGCCAAAATCAAAGGTTGATGAGGGAATCAGATCATAGGAAAACTTGGGGATGTTATGCTGTGACATTTGAAGATAGAGAAAGCCAAGGAACACAGGTGACCTCCAGAAAGTGAAAAAAGTGAAGAAATAGATTCTGCAAGAATCTACAGGGAAAACATTACCCTGACTACACCATAATTTCATCCCAGTGAAAGCCATTTCAAAAGTCTGACCTCCAGAATTGTAAGATAATGAAGTTGTATTGTTTTAAGCTAACTTGTGGTATTTTGTTATAGCAGTAGTAAGAAACTAATACACCTTGTTTCCCCATGCGTTTGTTCATTCCTGTATATAGTTCATTCCAGTACATAGTGACAAGTTAACCCATCTAAAAGTAATTTTTATCAAAATGTTTCTCATCTAAAACCTGCAGTAGTGTCCCATTCTTAAATGAAAAATGCACTACTGAGCTTAAAGTCATAACTTAGCACTGTCCCCAACCACCTTCCCAAACTTTGGCAGCAGTAATGATAACACGGGTCTATTCCAAAGGCTTTTAGTTTACAGTCTTTTTTTCTATTTGTCTTTTGAAATATAATAATTACAATAAAGTAACATCATCTTCTAAACTTTATTTGATAAAAAATAAATTGATGGGATTTATATATAAAGGTTTTCAAAAAGTGTATGAAAAACATGTATTATTAAAAAAACGATGCATTCGTTGAATTTTTCTGAACCAAAATAAACATCTTTTAATTCTACTTTTCATGAAATTTTTAATGAGCATACTCAAACAAGAAATAAACGTGCAAAAGATCAAAAAATGCATTTCACGTTAAACAAAAGTATATTAATTGAAAAATATATGGAGGCATATTCTTTTTTTAAGAAAACTTTTATTTAATGAGTACAATTTTCATAGGTACAGCTTTAGGAATATAGTGGCTCTTCCCCCCATACCTGCCCTCCCATCCCCAATCCCATCTCATCTCCTACTCCCTCTTCCATCCCATTCTTCATTAAGATTCAATTTTAATTAACTTTATATACAGAAGACCAACTCTATACTAACAAAAGATTTCAGCAATTTGCACACACACAGACACACACACAAAGTATAAAGTACTGTTTGAAAACAAGTGTTACAGTTAATTCTCATAGTAAAACTCAGTAAGGACAGAGGTCCTACATGAGGATTAAGTGTACAGTGACTCCAGTTGTTGATTTAACAATTAACACTCTTACTTACGATGTCAGTGAACTCCCGAGGCTCTTGACATGAGCTGTCAAGGCTATGGAAGCCTTTTGAGTCCACAAACTCCAATATTATTTAGACAGGGCCATATGCAAAGTGGAAGTTCTCTCCTCCCTACAGAAGAAAGTACATCCTTCTCTGATGGCCCCTTCTTTCCACTGGGGTCTCACTCACAAAGATCCTTCATGCAGAACATTTTTTGCTGTAGTGTCTTGACTTTCCATGCCTGAAATGCTCTCATGGGCTTTTCAGCCATATCCAAATGCCTTAAGGGCTGATTCTGAGGTCAGAATAAATTCCATCTAAATAATACATTTTAACCTATAAATTCATAAATATTAAATGTTATTATTATTCCAAGTATATAATGGAAAAATTGCTTAACAATGGCTTAAAGGCCTGTAAGACACTATTTCAGCAATATGTATTAATAGCATTAAAAATGAAATTTTCACTTGATTAATTTAATCATAAATATTTATAGAAATTTATATAAAGTTCAAATTATATGAGCAGGCAATGTTTTAAATTATGATACATATATTTTATGGAATCTATATAACCTAGAAGCATTTTTTAAATTTTTATTTATTTATATATTTTAAATGCAGAATGTAAGAGAGAGGGAAAAATAGAGATAGAAAGAGAGACCATTCACACAAGGGCAGAGCCAAGATGGCGGAATAGTGAGGGCGCGCACCAATAGTCCAGGAAAATTTAGTTTAATAAAAGCGGAGTTACGGTAGCCTCAGAAAAAGGATCAGAAAAAAATTGCAGAGGAAACTCTTCCAGAGCTATTCGCTGTGACTCAAAGGACCTACTGGGAGAGCAGGGTCGCCCACCACGCGGAAGGCGAACCACGGGAGCTGCAGAGTCTGAGTGCCAGTGCGGGAAGGTGAGTCTATGTGACAAAGACAACAGCGGGGAGAGGAGAGACGCCCAGGGCTCCGAGTCCACACATCGGCGCTGGAAGCAGAGGTGAGCTCAGTAACCGGAGACATTGGCGGGGAAACAGCGGACAGAATTTTAGAGGGATGCGGGTTTTGAAGCGGGAAAGTCCAACAGACTACAGGAGAGAAGGAAAAATAAATAAATAAATAAATAAATAAATAAATAAAAAGGTGGGGGCATACTGGTACAGACAAGTTCCACTCTTCCGCCAACCTTGCAAAGGTGAGCAAGAGACAAAGAGCTGGGATATACATAATAAAAGGGGAGACTTAAGGCTACATTCCAGTAGCCTAGGCAACCTAGTGGGAGTCCACAGGAGAAACTGAGCCTGCACAGACTCTTTGGGTAGAAGCCTGCTGAAGCTAAATACCATCCATTCTGCTCAGCCTTGCAGTATTACTTACCTCCTGAACAAAAAATAAAATAAAATAAAATAAAATAAAAGAATAAATAAATAAATAAAGAGAGATTTACCACGCATAACCTGAGGGTGTCACCTTTCCACACCTGTAACCCTGAAGAACCAAGCAGAGCTCTCAGGCCACACCCATCTCAAGCCTCCAAGGCTCCTCCAACAGCAGGCAGTCCACTTAACACGGACATAGTATAATAATAATAATAATAATAATAATAAAAACCTCACAGTGAGGGAAACAGAATTAACCATGCCAAGCAATAAACACAGAAATCGAGGGAACAAGATCAATGATGACATTATGATGCCTCCAAATAAACAAAACACCCCAAGCCAAGATTATGAAGATGATGAGATAGAAGAAATGCAAGATACGGATTTCAAAAAATTTATGATAAGAACAATTAGAAGTTTTCAAAAGCAAATCCTTGAACTACAGAAATCCTTATTGGACAGGATTGAAAATCTCTCTCGTGAAAATGAAGTTTTAAGGAAGAATCAAAATGAAGCGCAGAAACTAGTAGAGCAGGAAAGTGTGATAGTGAAGAGAAATCAAAATGAAATGAAGAGCTCAATAGATCAAATGACAAACACATTAGAAAGCCTTAAAAACAGAATGGGTGAAGCAGAAGAGAGAATATCAGACTTAGAAGACAGAGAACAGGAAAGGATACAGTCAAGCCAAAGAAAAGAAGAGGAAATTAGAAATCTAAAAAATATTGTTGGGAATCTACAGGATACTATTAAAAAAAACAACATTCGGGTTCTAGGAGTTCCTGAAGGCATGGAGAGAGAGAAAGGATTAGAAGGCCTTTTTAGTGAGATACTAGCAGAGAACTTTCCAGGTCTGGAGAAGGACAGAGACATCCTAGTACAGGAAGCTCATAGAACCCCCAGTAAACATGACCAAAAGAGATCCTCACCACGACATGTTGTAATTAAACTCACCACAGTGAAACATAAAGAAAAGATCCTAAAATGTGCAAGAGAGAAACGTCAGATTACTCTCAGAGGATCTCCAATCATACTTACAGCAGACTTCTCATCAGAAACACTAGAGGCTAGGAGGGAATGGCGAGACATAGCACAGGTGCTAAGAGAGAAAAATTGCAAGCCAAAATATTATATTATGCTAAGCTCTCATTTGTGAATGAAGGTGAAATAAAGACCTTTCATAGCAAACAGAAATTGAAAGAATTTGTGGCCACTCGTCTGGCCCTGCAAAAGATACTTAAAGATGTGCTACACTCAGAAACACAGAAACACGGCCATCAATATGAAAGAAGGGAAAGGAAGAACACCTACCAGTAAAAGAGCATGGGAAGCTCAAAGCATATACTAGAAAATATCTCCGGGAAAATGGCAGGGCAAAGTCACTATGTATCAATAGTCACATTAAACGTGAATGGCCTGAACTGTCCAGTTAAAAGACACAGACTGGCTGACTGGCTTAAGGAACAACACCCAACTATTTGCTGCCTACAAGAAACACATCTCTCTAACAAAGATGCATGCAGACTGAAAGTGAAAGGTTGGAAAAAGATATTCCATGCCAACAAAAACCAAAAAAAAGCAGGTGTAGCCATATTAATATCAGACAAAATAAATTTAATACAAAAACAGTTAAGAGAGACAAAGAGGGGCACTATATAATGATTAAGGGTTCAATTCAACAAGAAGATGTAACTATTATAAATGTATATGCACCTAATTACAGGGCACCGGTCTATTTAAAAGATTTGTTAAGGGACTTAGAGGGAGACTTAGATTCCAATACAATAGTACTGGGGGACTTCAATACTCTACTCTCGGAAATAGATAGATCATCCAGACAGAAGATCAACAAGGAAACAGCAGATTTAATCGACACTATTGCCCAAATGGATCTAACAGATATCTACAGAACTTTCAATCCTACATCTAAAGACTTTACATTCTTCTCAGCAGTGCATGGAACCTTCTCTAGGATCGATCACATACTAGGTCATAAAGCAAGTCTCAGCAAATTTAAAAGAATTAGAATCATACCATGCAGCTTCTCAGAACACAGTGGAATGAAGCTGGAAATTAGCAACTCAGGAAACCCCAGAAAGTATGCAAACACATGGAGACTGAACAACATGCTCCTGAATGAACACTGGGTCATTCAAGAAATCAAAAGAGAAATTAGAAACTTTCTGGAAGTAAATGAGGATAACAACACAACATATCAAAACTTATGGGTTATGGCAAAAGCAGTATTGAGAGGCAAGTTTATAGCAATAGGGGCCTATATCAAGAAATTGGAAAGGCACCAAATAAATGAACTTTCAGCGCATCTCAAGAACCTAGAAAATTTGCAGCAAACCAGACCCAAAGCTAGTAGGAGAAGAGAAATAATTAAAATCAGAGAAGAAGTTAACAGGATTGAATGCAAAAAAAAATTACAAAAATCAGCCAAGCGAAGAGCTGGTTTTTTGAAAAAATAAACAAAATTGACACCCCATTGGCCCAACTAACTAAAAAAAGAAGAGAAAATACCCAAATCAATAAAATCAGAGATGAAAAAGGAAACATAACAACAGACACCACAGAAATAAAAAGAATCATCAGAAATTACTACAAGGACTTGTATGCCAGCAAACAGGGAAACCTATCAGAAATGGATAGATTCCTGGACACATGCAATCTACCTAAATTGAACCATGAAGACATAAAAAACCTAAATAGACCCATAACTGAAACAGAAATTGAAACTGTAATAAAGGCTCTCCCAACAAAGAAAAGCCCAGGACCAGATGGATTCACTGCTGAATTCTACCAGACGTTTAAAGAACTGATTCCATTTCTTCTCAAACTATTAAGAACAATCGAAAAAGATGGAATCCTCCCAAATTCTTTCTATGAAGCCAGCATCACCTTAATCCCTAAGCCAGAGAAAGATGCAGCACTGAAAGAAAATTATAGACCAATATCCTTGATGAACATAGACGCAAAAATCCTCAATAAAATTCTGGCCAATAGAATACAACAACACATCAGGAAAATCATCCACCCAGACCAAGTGGGATTTATCCCTGGTATGCAGGGATGGTTCAACATTTGCAAATCAATCAATGTGATTCACCACATTAACAGACTGCAGAAGAAAAACCATATGATTATCTCAATAGATGCAGAGAAAGCATTCGATAAAATTCAACACCATTTCATGATGAAAACTCTAAGAAAATTGGGTATAGAAGGAACATTCCTCAATATAATCAAAGCAATTTATGAAAAGCCCACAGCCAGCATCCTATTGAATGGGGAAAAGTTGGAAGCATTTCCACTGAGATCTGGCAACAGACAGGGATGCCCACTCTCTCCACTTCTATTTAACATAGTTCTGGAAGTTTTAGCCAGAGCCATCAGACAAGAAAAAGAAATTAAAGGAATACAAATTGAGAAGGAAGAACTCAAACTCTCCCTCTTTGCAGATGATATGATTCTTTACTTAGGGGATCCAAAGAACTCTACTAAGAGACTATTGGAACTCATAGAGGAGTTTGGCAAAGTGGCAGGATATAAAATCAATGCACAAAAATCAACAGCCTTTGTATACACAAGCAATGCCATGGCTGAGAAAGAACTGCTAAGATCAATCCCATTCACAATAGCTACAAAAACAATCAAATACCTTGGAATAAACTTAACCAAGGACGTTAAAGATCTCTACAATGAGAATTACAAAATCTTAAAGAAAGAAATAGAAGAGGATACCAAAAAATGGAAAAATCTTCCATACTCATGGATTGGAAGAATCAACAGCATCAAAATGTCCATTCTTCCAAAAGCAATTTATAGATTCAATGCAATCCCAATGAAGATACCAAAGACATTCTTCGCAGATCTAGAAAAAATGATGCTGAAATTCATATGGAGGCACAGGAGACCTCGAATAGCTAAAGCAATCTTGTACAACAAAAACAAAGCCGGAGGCATCACAATACCAGATTTCAGGACATACTACAGGGCAGTTGTAATCAAAACAGCATGGTACTGGTACAGAAACAGATGGATAGACCAATGGAACAGAATTGAAACACCAGAATCAACCCAAACATCTACAGCCAACTTATATTTGATCAAAAATCTAAAACCAATTCCTGGAGCAAAGACAGTCTATTCAATAAATGGTGCTGGGAAAATTGGATTTCCACGTGCAGAAGCATGAAGCAAGACCCCTTCCTTACACCTTACACAAAAATCCACTCAACGTGGATTAAAGACCTAAATCTACGACCTGACACCATCAAGTTACTAGAGAACATTGGAGAAACCCTTCAAGATATTGGCACAGGCAAAGAATTTCTGGAAAAGACCCGGGAGGCACAGGCAGTCAAACCAAAATTAACTATTGGGATTGCATCAAATTGAGAAGTTTGTGTACTGCAAAAGAAACAGTCAGGAGAGTGAAGAGACAACCGACAGAATGGGAAAAAATATTTGCAAACTATGCAACAGATAAAGGGTTAATAACCAGAATCTACAAAGAGATCAAGAAACTCCACAAAAACAAAACCAACAACCCACTTAAGAGATGGGCCAAGGACCTCAATAGACATTTTTCAAAAGAGGAAATCCAAATGGCCAACAGGCACATGAAAAAATGTTCAAGGTCACTAGCAATCAGGGAAATGCAAATCAAAATCACAATGAGGTTTCACCTCACCCCGGTTAGAATGGCTCACATACAGAAATCAACCAACAACAGATGCTGGCGAGGATGTGGGGGAAAGGGGACACTAACCCACTGTTGGTGGGAATGCACACTGGTCAAGCCACTATGGAAGTCAGTCTGGAGATTCCTCAGAAACCTGAAGATAACCCTACCGTTCGACCCAGCCATCCCACTCCTTGGGATTTACCCAAAGGAATTTAAATTGGCAAACAAAAAAGCGGTCTGCACCCTAATGTTTATTGCAGCACAATTCACAATAGCCAAGACCTGGAACCAACCTAAATGCCCATCAATGGTAGACTGGATAAAGAATTATGGGATATGTACTCTTTAGAATACTATACCGCAGTAAGAAACAATGAAATCCAGTCATTTGCAACAAAATGCAGGAATCTGGAACACATCATACTGAGTGAAGTAAGCCAGTCCCAAAGGGACAAATACCATATGTTCTCCCTGATCGGTGACAACTGACTGAACACCAAAAAGGAAACCTGTTGAAGTGAAATGGACACTATGAGAAACGGTGACTTGATCAGCATAGCCCTGACTGTTAATGAACAACTTAATACATTATCCCTCTTAGTAGTTTTTTTTTGTCTGTTCTACTTAATATGACTGGTTTAATTCTGTAATTAATCCACAGTTATTCTTAAGTGTTGAAATTTAACTGAAATGTGATCCCTGTTAAACATAAGAGTGGGAATAAGAGAGGGAAGAGATGTACAATTTGGGACATGCTCAAGCTGACTTGCCCCAAATGGTAGAGTTAGA
Source organism: Oryctolagus cuniculus (assembly GCF_964237555.1). Classification (NCBI taxonomy): domain Eukaryota; kingdom Metazoa; phylum Chordata; class Mammalia; order Lagomorpha; family Leporidae; genus Oryctolagus; species Oryctolagus cuniculus. The sequence goes on along the minus strand of NC_091432.1, from coordinate 205,814,312 downwards.
AACATACCAGGGGACTCCAATGCAATCCCATCAAGGTGGCATGTACCAATGCCATCTCACTAGTCCAAGGGATCAATTTCAGTTCACAATTGATCATAATGAAAGGACTAAGAGTCAAAGGGATCACATAAACAAGTCTAGTACCTGCTAATACTAACCAATAGAATAAATAAAGTGGAGAGTGATCCAACATGGGAAGCGAGATACTCAGCAGACTCATAGAATGGCGGATGTCCTAAACAGCACTCTGGCCTCAGAATCAGCCCTAAAGGCATTCTGATCTGGCTGAAAAGCCCATGAGAGTATTTTAGGCATGGAAAGCCAAGACACTCAGGCAAAAAAAAAAAAAAAAAAAAAAAACCCTAAATGAAAGATCTCTGTGAGTGAGATCCCAGTGGAAAGAACAGGTCTTCAAAGAAGGAGGTACCTTTCTCTGAAGGGAGGAGAGAACCTCCACTTTGACTATGACCTTGTCTAAACAAGATAAGAGTCGGAGAACTCAAGGGGCTTCCATAGCCTTGGAAACTCATGACTGGAGCATGGGGAGATTACTGCGGCCATAAACAAGAGTGTCAATTTGTAAAGTCAACAACAGGAGTCACTGTGCACTTACTCCTCATGTAGGATCTCTGTCCTTAGCGTGCTGTACATTGAGACTTAATGCTATAACGAGTACTCAAACAGTATATTTCACTTTGTGTTTCTATGGGGGTGCAAACTGTTGAAAGCTTTACTTAATGTATACTAAACTGATCTTCTGTAAAAAAAAAAAAAAAAAAAAAAAGAAGAAGAAGAAATTATCAATTCCCAACTTGACTCTCACTGGGATTAAACATGACAATAGTTCTGATCGGATTTCATCATCATTTAAATAATCATCTATTATTTTTCACTTTATGTTTCTGTGTGGGAGCAAACTGTTGAAATCTTTACTTAATGTATGCTAACCTGATCTTCTGTAGATTAAGAGAATCGAAAATGAATCTTGATGTGAATGAAAGGGGAACAGGAGTGGGAGAGGGGAGTGTTGCGGGTGGGAGGGACGTTATGGGGGGGAAGCCATTGTAATCCATAAGCTGTACTTTGGGAATTTATATTCATTAAATAAAAGTTAAAACAAAAAAGAAAGAGAATGACCTTCTGTGCACTGGGTCATTCTCCAAAATACCCAAAAACTTGAACTGGAGCAGACCAAAGGAACATAGGTGACAGGAACCCAAGTACTTGAGCCATCATCTGCTGCCTTCCTCATGCCTTACCAAGAAACTGTTGGCAGCAGAGGTAGAACTGGATCCCAGGTATTCTGATGTGGAATACAGGCATTCCAAGCAGTGGCTTAACCAGTTGTACCAACTCACCCATCCATATCCTAGAAGTTTTTAATATCTTTTGGAAAATTCAAATTGAGAAATTATATGTCACATATAACACAACATTAAATGCATGAAAATGCTATCTGGAGATTTCAAAAAGTGTTAGGATTATTTTTCTTTTTCACAATTTAGATATAATTTATTTTGAGCACTTTTTTGTGCAAAAATAAACTTTATGTTTTAAGATGCCCTACCTATCTTAAGTTTGATTCCCCTATGAATTTTTTTGTCAGACCAATGTATATCTCCTTTATTTCCAAATTACTGTAGGGCAATTCACTTGGAACTTTGTGTATGCTACTGTTTTCAGTAACTTATGGACATAGGAAGGGGAAATTCATGTGTACTTCTCTGCATGATTTTAAACATGTAGTTCAATCTCAAAATATAAAAATGCTTAATTAATATTTGTTGTGACATTAGCCTCACTCATTTTAGCACAGTTTCTGTCTTCAAACAAGTATGGATATTTTTGCCCATATAATTGACAAATATTTTTTAAAATGAAATTCTAGAAAGAAAAAAAAATTCTTAATTCTATTTTTCACCACTAATACAAGAAAGGAAAATATAAAAGATGGGGGAAACCTCATTCAATTCTTTTTAAAATAAAAATTGTAATTTCTAATCAAACCTGAACACCCAAAAGTCTCACTAAACTTCTTTGTTCCTTAGCTACTTGGATCATCTCATTCCCAATAGTTGAGCATTTTTAGAATTTTCCTGCCATGTAAAAGTCACTGTTTCTGATACCATACAAAATTCTGTCAAATTCCCACCCATGACTGGACATTTCTCTTTTACCAAAGCCACTGGACTAATTTTCATTGTCATAGTACAACTACCTACTTGAGTCTGGAAACCACCTATAATCATTGATGTTTATTCCCAAGTATTTAAGTGCCAACACTAAATAATGTGTGAACTCATCCTACATTTAGAGGCATTGTAATTGAGTTGTATGACCATCCGCATTGTGAACTGTTTCTAGAGCTATGTCAACTTGCCTGAGCTGCTTTTCCTTGGCCAGAGGCACATGCCACCAAAATTCCTACCTGTCTCATGATGGGGCTATTTTATTGCTAGCAATCCTTTGAGAGAAAAAGAGACAGACAGAGAGAGAGAGAGAGAGAGAGAGAGAGAGAGGTCATCTGATATTTGTCCTTTACCTGATGAAGCATCAATCCTATGAATCCCACAACCTGGATTTTTCCAATAAATTTAATATACTTTAAAAGCAAATGAAATTTAGTTATCCATTGAATATTCACAGAACTTGAGCCAACAGAGTACTTGAGCAAACATTACAAAGACTCAATTCTCCCTGCTTGAATGTATCTCCAATGATGAGTTGGAAGAAAATTCCAGGCCAACTGTCTTCAATACATGATGAAAAATCTAAAATTGCAGGCCAATTCCATGTGTTGCTTTGACCTCAGGCAAAATTAGAAGCTTCTCGAGTGACTGGCTAACTGAAAGTTCCCCTCCCAAACCAAATGCCACAGATAAGATACCCTGGACAAACAGCTCTCCTTCTGAGAGGCACAAGGCATAGTTTCTGCTTATCCCTAATTATTGGGTTTCAATTTCCTGCCAATCTACAGAATTATTACTCAGACAAACTAGTCACAGCATTCCACAGGAATCATTTACTTGAAACTAACAACCCTGCACTCCAATGCAATTGGTTTTTCACTGTGTTTCCAAATCTGCATGACCCTCCTCCCCGGCCCTGTAAGCCAGGAGTCTCACTATCAAACTGTTGCAAATTTCATCTTTCCACACCAGGTGTCAAGTGCTCAGTCTTGTCCATAATCCCATGGTGGGAAACCCCCTACCCATCAGTGTGAACAGGAAGGGATTAAATTCATCATCAGAGACTTCTTAAAATATCTGGCATGTTCACTTATATGAATTTGTTCTTGTCAATTTTGTCCCTCAGACTAAGAGACCTTGGGGAAATGTAGTTTCTCCTTACAAAATCTTCACAGTTGGAAATAGCGAGAGTGATGGATCTGGATCAACACACATACACTCAGTGTGACTGTCATTTTGGTTCTCTCAAGTACACATTCTTATCAGTATCCAGAATTGTATATTTTCCCCTAATGACATCAAAAGCACACACAATGAAAGTGCTGTCATTATTATAATTAGCATCCAAGTCCAGATCAAGAATTTCTGTGAGGAAAATACTGTAGGATGCAGATCTTTTACAATATTGATAGGAAAATATTGTTCTTAGCCTATATTTTCAAGAGCTCATAAGCCAGATTCAAAACACTTTCAAAAAATAGCTTTCCATATGTTTCTTTATTTCCTTGTGCTTTATCTACTATCCTTATGGAAACAGGAGAATGCATCACAGAGTGATATGACAAAGTAAAGCTAACCTCCAATATCTGGTCGTTAGTTACCCCCTGGATTATGGCATCTGAACTTAAAGAATGCATTTCCCAGCTTCTCTTCTTCCCTCTTATGACTATGTAGTTAAGTGATGGGGAAAAAGATTTTTTTTAAAAGTGGAGGAAGGAGCTTCTATGTTTTATTAAAGGAAAGCTTCTCACTTGTCTTCCTTCCACTTTCCTTCTTCCTGGTCTCTGGAATACGATGGATGGCACTTGAGCAGCTATTTTTGGACTATGAACAGAATGCCAGGCATGGCAGAGCCTCGAAGAGAAGGAACTCAGATTCCTAAAAACAGTAAAGCCACCAGGCTATCCCTGAACTGCCCAACTTCATTATCTTAGCTAAGACAGAAAAATAAACTTTTGACTTGTTTAAGGTATCTGTTACATGTAGGCAAGCTTCATTCTGATACATAGAACTTCTATTCAACCAGTTTATACCAGTATAGCAGAGTATGACATTTTTCTGTATGGTTTATTGAGACAAAGTCAACCTAATAATGTTGTACAGCATTGACAGAGGCAGGATATTGAGCATGCTTGTCTTGTTACTACAGACACGGGCAACCTCTTATGGCTGTTGAGTAGATTAAGCTGGTAACAGAAACATGGCCAGAAGCTTTTTCTGGTCCCATCTGCTATTTTAGTATATCCTGAGATTTGTAGGAGCAAAGTGTCAGAGGAAATGGAGGATCAGCACTAGTGGCAATATTTTCATCACTGTTTGAAGCTCGGGCTCTCTAGACATGCACAGACCAGCCAGTGCCTTCAACACTGGAAAAGTGAAGGTGTCAGGAGGGTATTCAACACCAGTTTAAAGAAGGAATCCCTGGAATAGTGCTAAGTGGTTCCCCAAGTCATGAATCATGCAAGAGCAAAACTTAGTAAGAAGCCATGGCAAACCAAAGATCGTGCTACTAGTTTCTAAACAAATTAACTTATTTAAAAACTACAAAATGAGTCGATGATTTACGTCAGTAAATAAGTAGTTGTATGAATTTATATATTTATTTATAGATATTTAAGTTACAAAGTAGAAAAAATTAAATGTCTTTTATTTTTACAGCAAGTTACATTACCATAGCAGTTATTATATATTTTGAATATCATCCTTACTTATACCCAGATAGAAGTGAGTCCTATTAAGTTCAAATTTTGTTAAAATTTTGTAAGAAGAGATGTTTTCCTGCTCTTGCCATCTGGAATATCAGCTTCTTGACTACAATTATCACTCAGAATAAATCCAGTAACGATTCCCCTATCTACAAAAATAGATGAGGGATGCATTTCTTTGGAACTTCATATTCTTAAAAGGAAGACACTCATGATGAAAAGACATTATGAATCACTAACAATGAAACATTTGCAATAAGGAAGGATCTATAAAATTGTAACTTAAGCATAATAAACACAAATTACAAAATAGCATGAGCCTAACCTTAACTTTTAATACGTCATTATTGGGAAATTGATGAAATCATTAGTTTGGTGTTTTGAATAAGAGAAATATGTCTCTTATAGTCTGTCTGAATTTTTATTTGGCCATCTTGATTTATTGATTCTCTTGCTTCAAATTTCAAACTGTAACAATTAATGCTGGAGGTTGCTCAACTTCTTATATAAAGGACTTGAACAATAGTTACAATTCGTTCTGTCAGAATTTCTCTTTTGTCAGGCTGAGCTACAATATGTAATCTTTATCAAATGTATCTGACAAGATTTTTCTTACTCTCAGTTGTGATGTACTGTATTCCCTGTCACAATGAGTAAAGGTTTTCAAATATCATTGCAACATTGTCTCATTCCAACTGAATCAACTTGGAGAATTTGTTAAAATTTCAGATTTCTCCTCATAAAATATGCTAGGTGAAGCCTCAGAAACTGTTAACTGAGCCGGAGTTCTAAACCCAACATCAGAAGCACAACCAGACTTGGAAAGTTGGTACCTAATGGAGCAGAGCTCTGCTGTGACGTCTTTGCTCCTATGCGGTTTCCCTTACTATAAATACTGAATGAGGAATGAGAGAGTGTGAAATCTCACTCTTAATTTCGATAAACAGATATGTTTTCTAGACTCAAACGTGGCATACATTCCACCTGAAAATATTCATTCTGTAAAAGAAATAATCTTTTATTATGTGTTTCATACTCAGATAATCACACAACTCCCATGATTCTCCAGTAATGGTGGATTTTGTTGTATATATCATGTTCATTCTCAGGCAACTAGCTCAGATGATTCTTGGAGAGAACAATGAAGAATCACTGGTAAAACTGTAGAAAAACCAAATTAAAGCATAAGGTATCTTAAACAAGTATTGATACAAACAGGAATAATTGGAGAACAAAAATGAACAGTTTGACTTCCAACCTGATTTGAGCATTTAGATATGAATGTGAGATCAGAGCAAGCAATAGTTCAGGAATCCAACAAATCTTGCAAATTGAGAATTTTAAGATAGAACTCTGAGGTCATCAGAGAGCAGGAAATGGGTTAAGTCCATGGTTTTAGGCAAGACTGAAGAGATAAACAATCTTCAAGCCAAAGGCAAGTACAGAATCCAACAGCTTAGAGAATTTAAAGCAATGGCATTTCAGGAGTAGAAATGATAAAGAAAGGATAAGCTGTAGGTAGTGAGTGATTTTTCTATGCTCACTTTTACACCTCCTGTTAGAGAAGTGTGGCCCTGAGACCTTGGTTGTATAATCACTCACAGAGGATGAATAGAGATGGAAAAGTACACTGTGTACTTGAAGAAAGTAAAGCCAAAACAGTGACAATTACTGCAAGCTCTCAAACACTAAGCATACCCAGCAGGCAATTCATTTCCCTGTGTTTATTAATCCCTCCCCTGCACCTCGCAATGTACAAAGGCAAGTTCTGGTCCTTGCCTGCCGTATGTCACTAATATATAAAAGAGTGGAGAGATCTTTCATATCAAGTCTCTAAGTTAACTTGATTTCTCCATGACTTTCATAAAAGCAATTGAGTAGGTAGAACTCCATTCTGTAGCTTCAGAAATAAAGATAGTTTATCCAGCAAAGGTTACAGCATCCAATTGAATAAGAAAATGCAAGTTGCTAATGAGAAGCTTGAGGTTTTCAGGCCTCTCAACAATGTAATACTTTAAAAAAAAAACCTGTAACCTTTAGCAAGTCATTTAGCATTTTAAGCCTCAATGCCATTGCTTGTGAAATCAAGTGGATGACATATTTCACAAGATTGTAATGGGCCCAAATGAGTTAACACAAAGCATTTCTAATGAGAAGAAAAGTATGTATAATATGATTATTAATATTATATAGTTAGTCCTCTGTATCCATGGGTTCCACATCCATGCATTCAACCACTATCAGAGGAAAAATTGCATATGTACTGAACATATACAGACAATTTTTCTTCTCATTATTCCCTAAACTACAAAAGATGATAACAATTTACGTAGCATAACATTACATTAGGTAATCTGAATCATCTAGAGAAGAATTCAAGCACAAAGGAGATACATGGGTTATATGCAAATGCTATACCATTTTATGTAACTACTATGCCATTTTATATATAACAGATTTTTGGTATCCAAAGAGAGATCTTGGAACTAATCCCCTGCAGATATCAAACAACTGTGTTTCTTGGGCCAATACTTTAATTAATAACACTTACATGAGCGTGTAATTGCAGAGAACTGCATTTTGATGGCACATAGAAAGTAAAAAAAAATACACAAAATGAGCTAAATTGAAATGGTTATATAGTTTTTATTCATTTTTTAATATAAATGAATACTTTAACTTTATTCCTGAATTGTTATCCCTGTGTTTTTATTGTTGGTACCCTTTCTTAACTTTATTTATTTTATATAGGTTTTATGTATTTCATATACACAGATTTAGGAACTTATTTATACTTCCCACCCTACTGTCCCTCCAGCCTATGCTCCAACCCTTCTTCCTCCTTCCTCTCCCATTCCCACTCTTAATTTTTACAAAGATCTATTTTCAGTTTACTTAATCATCATAAAGTTAACCCTACACTAAGTAAAAGAGTTCAACAAATAGTATAAAGAAAAAAAAAAAAAACACTGTTCCTCAATGGAAGAGACAAGGGCTATATACAATCATCAAGTCTCAAAATGTCCATTTCATTCCAATATATTATGACAATTCCACAACAAGGCACTTTGCTTTTTTCTACCTTAATGTTCAAACTGAAATCTCTGTGCTCATATCTCTCCAATGCAAGTAAAGAGCAACCAATAACACAAGAACAAGGGAAAATACAAGAAGGAACAGGAAGATTTGTGTTAATGCCTGTAGTATAGCTGGTATAGTCTACATACACAGTGCTTTCTCAGGCAGAAATGAAGCTCCTTTGTGGAAAAAGGAAATCCATAATGGGAAATGACAACAGAAAACGTCTAAACCTTAGCCCTTTGAGAACACTACTGGCTGAAAATGTTACCTAATACAATGTATCATCATATTAATTTTTGATGATATAGTCAACAAATTTAAGCCTATTAACATTTTTTAAAAGATTTACTCATTTATTTATTTAAGAGGCAAAGTTACAGAGAGAGAGAGGGAGATACAGAGAAAGAGAGATCTTCCATCTGCTGGTTCACTCCCCAATTCGCCATAATGGCCAGAGCTGAGGCAGTCTGAAACCAGGAGCTAGGAGTTTCTCCCAGGTCTCTCTCATAGGTACAGTGGTCCAAGCACTTGAGCCATCTTTGACTGGTTTCCCAGGCCATCAGCAGGGAGCTAGATCAGAAGTGGAACAACCAGGACTTGAACTGGTGCCCATATGGGATGTTGTTGCCATGGACATAAGCTTAACCACAGTGCTGGCCCCCAACAATTCTTTAAATTTTTTTTTCTGTGGCAGGTGTTTGGCACATTGATTAATATTGTTTTGGACACCCACTCCCATTTCAGAGTTTCTGGGTTCAAGTCCTATCTCTGCTTCCAATTCTAGCATCATGCTAATGCACACCTTTGGAGGCAGCAGGTGATGGCTCAAATACCTGTGTCCTTGACATTCATAGAAAACCTGGATTGAGTTTGGGCTCCTGGCTTCATTTTGGCAAGTCCCAATTGTGGTAGGCTTTCAGAGATTGAATCAGCAGATTGAAGATTCTCTCTCTCTCTCTCTCTCTCTCTCTCTCTCTCATACACACACACATTCTCTCTCTCTCTTTCTCTCTCTCTCTCCACCCCCCTTCTCTCGCTTTCAAATAAAATTAAAATCAATGATTTTTACATAAATAAGATACATTTTCTGTTAAAATAACTAGAATGATTGCTGCCCCCAATTGGACCCTGACTGATACAGTATCCAGCTATTCTCCAATGTATGTTAGTCAACTTGTGATTCTTAAGCTTTACAGTGGTGCAAACTAGAAATCCATACTTTGAATTTCGAACTTTGATCTTTTCCCATACTTACAATATGTGCTTTGATTCTTTTTCACAACATTGGACAGCAGCAGTGAGCCACAACTCCCAGTCAGGCACGCATGACAAGGGTAAACAACTTGTGTTCCACAGCATACTGGGTTGATAAGCTATGATATCAGGAGGTTAGGCGTATTACAAGGATTTTTGACACATATTTTATATGGATTTCCATTTATCATGGATGTCTTGAGATGTAGCCCTATCATAAATTGAGAAGCAGCTGTAAGTGGCATTTAAGTGAAAAACTAGAAAGCATTGACCAAAAGAGTGAATAAAAAAATTCAAGACAATGAGCTTTGGAGTAGTCCAACTAATTTATTGAATTGAGGAGATAAGAATGAAACAACATAAAAGATAGAAAAAAATCATAATAACTGCTAAGGTGGAAGGAAAAATGGATGATGTGATTCTTTAGAAGATGAGAAAAAAAGGTCTTTTAAGCAACAGAGAATGATAAGTGTGGTTAAAAGGAGGTCATTAGTAACCTATCAGAAATGGTGCACACGGTGCGCCGGTTGCAGTGCGCCGGCCGCGGCAGCCATTGGAGGGTGAACCAACGGCAAAGGAAGACCTTTCTCTCTGTCTCTCTCTCTCACTGTCCGCTCTGCCTGTAAAATATAAAAAATAAAAAGAAATGGTGCAAAATGCTTTATAAGTATGTGTTTAAAAGAAATCATAGATTATGATCTCAACATCAGCTGTTTGAATTCAAGAAAAAGTGCATAAAACTTTTATAAAGTGCACAATTTATAAGGAAGGTATAACTTATAAGGAAAGTATAACAATTATCACTATATAAAATAATATGTAATATTATATACAATATATTTATTTTATAATATTATTACTAAATAATATTTATAAACCAAAAACCAGAATTGTGTCATAGTGAGTTAAACCACTGTATGTGTTGCCAGCATTCCCTATCAGGGTGATGGTTGAGCCCTGTCTGCTCCATATCCAAAAGAGCTTCCTAATGGTATACATGGGAATATAGCAGAAGATGGCTCAAGTACTTGGGCCACTGCTGCTCATATGGGAGACCAGGCCCAGACATGTCTGTAGCCACAAATGGAAGATCTTTTTGTCTCTCCCTCTATCTCCCATTCTGCCTTTCAAATAAATAAATATTTTTATTTAAAAATAATGATTTATTTAAAATATATGATGGATTAGCTTATCTATCTGTCATTTTTGTCCCTCAATTTATGACAAACGGAAAAAATTTTTAAAACTAATAGCACAGGGGAAGGCGCTGTGGCGCAGTGGGTTAAAGCCCTGGCCTGATGTGCCAGCATCCCATATGGGCACCAGTTCTAGTCCTGGCTATTCCTCTTCCAATCCAGCTCTCTGCTATAGCCTGGGACAGCAGTGGAGTATGGCCCAAGTCCTTGGGCCCCTGCACTCATGTGGGAGACCCGGAGGAAGCTCCTGGCTCCTGGTTCCTGGCTTCGGATCAGCACAGCTCCAGCTGTTGCGGCCATCTGGGGAGTGAACCAGTGGATGGAAGACCCCTCTCTCTGTCTCTACCCCTCTCTGTAACTCTGTCTTTCAAATAAATAAATCTTAAAAAAAAAAAAAAACTAATAGCACAAACAAAACCTGTGTAGGCCCAGAATGTATATAATATGCCTTCTTTAAATATCCATGAAATGGTAACAAAACTGATCATATGTTCCATCACTAAGTAAATGCATCAATTCCAAATTTGAAAGAATGAAGAATACAGACAATAGTTTCTTAGCATAACTAAAACAAAACCCAAAAATCTTGGAAATGATATGTTATGCTAGTGCTACCCATCAAGATTTGAATTTCCAGTACTACTAATTTTTGCCATTCCAGAAGACAGGAGTGGCGCATTCCCTACACCCTTTAATTCATGTTCATGTGAGTAAATTAGCTAATACATTCCAAAAAGAAGTATATAGGGCTGTGCTGAAGTAACTGGCAATATTCTCGATGATTTTTTCTGAGCATTAATACAGCACAGCCCCTGAAGGATTATGATTATAATCATGAAGTTAGTGTTATTCAAACTTAAATTGTAGCATGTTTATCAAAAAAGATTAAAATACATATCAGAATGCAAGATTTAGCGAGTGCTGTGACACAGTCAGTAAGTCACCTCTTGTGACACCAGCATTCCTTATCTGAGTACCGGCTCAGGTCTCCTCTGTTCTGCTTCTCCCTCAGCTTCCTGCTAATGTACCCGAGAAAGCAGCAGATGATGGCTGTGGTACTTGGGGTCCTGCCACTCACATGTGAGATCCAGATGGTGTCCCTGGCTCCTCATTTTGGCTTGGCCCAGCCCCGGCTGTTGCAGGCATTTAAAGAGTGAACGAGTAGATGGAAAATCTCTCTCTCTGCCTTTCAAATAAAGAAATAAATCTTTTTAAAAGAATGTTCAAAGATATGCTTTATAAAAAATCATGCTTTAAGAGCGCATAAAAATATACCTGAAGAATCTTCTTTCTAAGCTATTACCATTAATGTGACTCATCTCCATAACTTAGCATCTCTGCGTCTCTCCTCTGAGATTCATATTTCCAGAAAATAAAGTTCAGCTGACCCAGTGTGGATCAATTATCTCTACCAACAATGTGAGGTTCAACACAGACATGCCATTTCAGGCTTCAGGGGTCCTACACTGTTTTATTGGGGGTCATTTCCAGAGGGGAATAATTGAATGACTCAACTGTCTAGATATCAGACTTCATTAAAAGTGACACCAAAACATAGTTCTTAGATAGAAGATCTCTATATGTTGTCCAATTGTCTCCACTGAGAAGGTAATTGGCATTATTATATTTGTACATGGCAGATGGTCAGAGTTACCACTTGAATAGGAAAGTAAATACAATTAAAAATATAGGCTCTGTGCCAGTTTTTATGAGAACTGCCATTGTCATGAATTCTAAACTAAGTTTATAAATTATCAATTTTTATTATACTGCTAATTCTGAATGCCATGCTATTTGCAGATAAATTGTGTTTATGGAAAAAGTTACAAGAAAAAGCAACATATGTTTCTTTAAATTCATCAGTTGAAGTTATTGGCACAGTTTTCTCTATGTCCTAACTCCTAGAATCATCACAAATGTCTAGGTCATGTTTTCCAAGCTTTCTCACTTGTTCTCTCTATTCAAACATTTTCATCCAGCTCAATTCTTGCCTTTTATGGGACAAAAGCCAATCTCTCTCACTCTTACATTTTGATTCAGCAGAGTTATTCTTTAGATAGCTTCCAGAAGCAGAATACATACTCCAAAATGAGTCATGGACATTACTAAACTCTCTTCAGTGTCAAGTGCAGAAGAAAAAAAAAGACTATGCATATGGCTATGCCAGGACTCTTTTCTGTCTTCTGGATCCACCCAGGGATATATTTCTGGTCAGACAATGCAACTGGACTCCTTTCAAGGCATTAAATGTAATTAGCTGCTCATCGTTATCGTTAAAGGACTCTGCAGAATGATTATCAAGCCACCATCTGGACAGCTCTTCACATTCACTGGGGAAATCCTGAAATCCCCATCCAAACATACAAATAATCTTGCAGACATTTATAATACCTGTAAAAACCTTTAGGTCCATTGGTAAACCTGTCACAGAGGGCTGAAATTGAAGACAGAAGTGTGTTTTGCTTTGTTTTGCTTTTGTGGGTCACAATTCTAGCTTTACAAACAATGAAGTGTGAATAAGAATACAAAGTAATGTTTTCTTATATTTCAAACAACCTCAGTATCATCTGGGAAGTAGACTGCAAACAGCAGTAAAGCAAACTACTAATCTGAAGCAAAAAAAAAAAAAAAATAGAGAGAGAACTTATTAGAATGATAGTGGATGACTGGAGGACCAGGCTTGAAAACTATAGGTACCAACTGAGCTCTGTAAGCCTGTGTGCAGGATAGCAAGAGGTTATCACACAACACTAACCATCACTGTATTAGGCTGTAACTTGCTCAAGAACCAAAGTCCTACAACTGTTGCCAAGCCTATGTCATGGTTTTATCATCTAATTCTATTGGGATGGAGAGGAAATACATCTCTAGCAGCCACAGTAGGAGATAGCCCCTGCCTTCAGGTAAGGGGTCTCCAAATTAAGATGAGGAGACCATTGCAAAGCATAGTTATAAGCCGAACACTGCCTAACTGGCAAATAGTAACCAAATGATTTCATTGTAAATCAAATGCCTTCCTGCGGTTTAAATGTGTCCCCCAAAACTTCATATGTTGGAAATGGAATACTTACATTCATATGTTTATCATATTTGGAGGTGTAGTCTTTGAGAGTTAATATTGGGTCCCCATGCTGGGTTAGTGGTTTAATAAGAAGGGAGAAGAGGTTTGAGTTGGCACAGGCCCTCCCTCTCATCATAGGATGTCCTCTACATACAATGACACAGCAGGAAAGTCCTCACGAGATGCTGACATCAGTTTTCCCAATCTCAGGACATGAGAAGCGAATTTCTTTTCCTTATAAATTGTCTAATCTGTGGTCCTCTGTAACACCCAGATGAAAACAAACTAAGATAGCCCTCTATGAGAGAAGTAAAAAGAAAAAAACTGTCTTCCAATGACGTTTGGGAAATCATTCCTGATCCAACCATTAACTAGATCTACATTCGCATTATGCTAAGAAGATATTATGGAAAAATTTTGAAAATAATGGATCTGGTGATACATTCCCTACCTTTACAGACCAATATAACAGAAGGGAAAAATATTCTCTTCTAGATAGAACACTTGTCTCAGTAGACCACTTTCACAGCACGCAGTGATGTTTAGAACGTTTCATTACTTTTTTTTACATTTATACATTCTATGTGTAAGGTTTTGGAGGGGACATACAAAATAGAATTTAGCATTATCTGCCTAAAATTTAAGCAAGAAAAGAATATATATATATATGTATATATAAATTAATTAGTAAACAAGGTCATATAAATTACATGATTTGACAATCTTACAACTGTACATATCCTGATGCCTACTTAAAAATGCCTTTGTGATACAGACAAAATTCAGTCCCAAGAAGTCTTTCTGGTCCTGGAAAATAAATATGGCATAAAAATCAATTTGATTTTGTCCTTCCCATCTGCTATGCAATAATTTGCCAAGATGTTCCAGATTTGTTCCTTTTACCCATGTATTTATTTGGGTATGTCTTATTACTCTTAACAACTTATCCCTCTCTCCCTCTTCAACTCATTAGCTCCAGCTCATCTTTCCAATTTAACACATATACTTCCTCCAGGACAAATTCCTGCATACACACTCTATGGATTAGATACCCTAATCTGTGCTCTGGACATCCTACCTCATGTCTTCTTAATGACACCACAACCTAATCACCAGGTAATTCATGCCAATCCTTACATCCTTATTCCACTTGACTTTGTTCCTTAAATGAGAGGAAGAATTCCAATAGGAATAAAGGATAAAATGCTGTTCTCAGAGTCGCACACATGAGCCAGCATACCATGAGATATTCCCAATGAAAGGGTGGAGAATAGTAAAACGATTATAAATAAAATTTGATGGGAGAAATTGCTGGCCCCTGGAGATTTAATAGGCACCAGAAGTTGGAACAAGTTAAATAATGGCCCTTTTGCTTAATGCTACCTGTTTTCATCTTTTGGCATGCTTAGCTGATTAATTATCAAGAGAACTGTGACAAGATTTGTGAGATCTCCTGAGGATGCATGAAACCATGTATAGTAACAAAACAAAAATATGCCTAATTCTTATACCCCCCCCACACCCACATAATAAAGTATAATTTATAGACTAGGCACAGTAAGAGATTCACAACAATAACTAACAACAAAATAGAATGATTGTAATAATAATGTTATAAAAAGTTATGTGGTCTCTCTCTTGGAAGAATCAACAAAAGTATTGCTGGGCTAAGGCTGACCACAGTTATCTGAAAGCTCAGAAAGTGAAACCACAAATAAGTGGGACCTACTGTATCTCAATGTGGAAATGATAGGAAAAGTTGAATCACTTCCATGGCAAAATCAGTGTAGCACTGGGACCTACTATAAACAGTACTACAAAAAGGATGTATCATCAAAGTCACACTCATCAGTGATTTTAACAGATTTAATACAAGGAAATAATGAATAGAATAAAGCAGTAAAAAGGGGGCCGGCGCTGTGGCATTGTGGGTAAAGCCACCACCTGCAGTGCTGGCATCCTAAATGGGCACCGGTTAGAGTCCCGGCTGCTTCTCTTTTGATCCATCTCTCTACTATGGCCTGAGAAAACAATAGAACATGGCCCAAGTCCTTGGGCCCCTGCACCCGAGTGGGAGACCTGGAGATAGCTTCTGACTCCTTGCTTCAGATCAGGACAGCTCCAGCTGTTGTGGCCAGTTGAGGAGTGAACCAGCAGATGGAAGACCTCCCACTCTCTCTCTGTCTCTGTCTCTGTCTCTGTCTCTCTGCCTCTGCCTCTCTGTAACTCTGCCTTTCAAATAAGTAAATAAGTCTTTAAAAAAAAAAAAAGGCAGTTGAAAAGGCAAAAAGTGAACCATGAGGTGCCACAGAAATGTTAGGTAGGAAGTCAGAAATGAGCTTACGTGTGTGTGAAAAAGGCCTAAGGAATTGACATCTACAGCTGTATCTCAAAGTCATCCTGATAACCTTCCAGGTGCAGCCCAGTATCTGCATTTCAAACATCCTGCCTAGATCCTGATGACCTTCCAGGAGGTCCTGCCCCTTCTAGCTGATAAACATCCTTCCTCTAAGGCGGGGCAATGCCAGCCAGGCTTCCCTGTCTGGTAACTTCAATGGGAAAACTCAGAAAGGAATTTTTTGTATTTACATCCAACAAGTCCTTTGTTCCAGGAGGAGAAGAAGGAGAGGGGGATTGAAGACAAGACCCATCCCCTTAAAGACCCCAGCCTAAATGTGAACTATGCACTCTCCGGTCCTGACTGGAGAGGTGCCCATCTGTTCTTACAGATGTCCCTTCCCTAATAAACCTTGCTATTTTGCTTTCCACTGCTCTCTGTCTCATGTCTGAATTCTTTCTTGCGTGAAGACAAGGACCCTTTGCTTCACCGGCAACAGAAGCAGTAACTTCAGCCACTGACTGCACCAAGAAGCATCCTAAGAGCTAGAAGCTTGGAAGAAAAGTGCCAAAAAATTGAACATACACCTCTAGGATGGGATGCTGCTGGCTGGCCCCAGGACCTCAGGAGCTCAGAGCAGGGCCCCATAGCGCTGGGACTCAGCCTTCTGAGAGGGGGCACCATCTGGCCACTGGTGATGATCAAGAACGATACAATGAGGCTGATATAATGAATATAAAAAGGGAACTTGAAACTGGAGCCACCTGCTGCTAGGGAAACAAATGCTGTGTTCAAAGTGAAGTGTCATTACTGGGGTGGCCTTGATAAGGTCAGGAAACAAACAAATAAATAAATAAATAAATAAAAAGTAGGACCCTTTTCTCCTTTGCTTTCTAATTTCTCCCTAGTTACCCATAACAATAGTGCCTAATAGAAGCCAGCTGGGAAAGGGGGGCAGCCATTTGCAGAGTTCCAAACATAGTTGCACAAGCTGAAGCTGGGATACAAGTGCTTCATATTCAGTAGGAAAGAAAATAGGCAAGGAAGGAATTGCTCCAGTTAAAGTTGGGGGTCAGTTCTCCTGCTTGCCCTTTCGAAATTTCACGTTCTCTTAAAGTTAAATTATCAAAATTGCTAACTGAGGTTGTCTTAAAGATTCGTCACAAGCTGCGCAGTTAACACCTTTGTACAACGCCTCTCACGTGAACCAGCTTGTCCATCCTCTACGTCACCTTGCTGGTAAGAAAAAAATTTATGGGAAGCAGCTAATTTCCGAGTCCACTTTATCACCATAATTTCTGATCCAATTGGAAAAACTTTATTTTAAAGTAAAAGCATACATTTGATTCCCAGGAAAAGAACCTTCCTGATCTTGTCCAGAAATGTAGGCATTCATTTCATTTGGAAAATTATCTCTGTACCTTTGGAGAAAGGAACAATGACCATACTATACAGGGAAGGCTGAGCCCCATCCTTAAGCAGTCATGAGCTGTCAGTGTGCTTTCAGACATATTTATCAGCCTCTGATTTTTTGAAAAATGAACCTTAACCTCTGAGTATTCTTCTCCAAACAGCATTTACCAATGTGGACAAGAAAAAATGGTAGGCGTTCCATGAGTCTCATAAACTTGTATTGTAGCTGGGCACCAATCACAGTTTTAGCAATGAAATAATGATGAATGATTTTTTCCATTCCTAAGCACAACATTTGAGTTAAAACTGACACTGGATAACTCCCTTTAAACTTCTTCTGATAATTCTACACTGTAACTTGTCTTGTCTTTATGGGCTATCAGATCTGCTCAGGGAGTGCAACAAGCAGCAGCCCTCGGCACCTGCGGCTTTGCAGTACACAGCAGAGGAAACACTCTTTCCTGGCTTTTACCCTACCAGAGGTACTTCTCCCCCTCTGGTTTTTATAGCTGCTGTCCAGTTGGTCAGTCAAGCATGTCGGCAACAAAAAGAAAATAGCTCTGGGCAAGTAACATAGACTGCTTTGGGTGAAACCATCAACATACGAAAGATCTTATATGGCTTGTTGTCTTTCAATTTGAGGGTAAACATCTTTCATACTTGTTCTCAAATACTGGACAATATAAAATCATAACAATGACAACCTAACACACTGTGTTAGATGTAGTAAATCAAACAGAGTCTTAAATTCAAAAATTGATAACTTAATAGAAAAAATTCCCCTCGGGGAAGGCATTGTGGTGCAATTTTTTTTTTTTTAATTCATGCAGACTACCCATTTTCCATGATCTCTGTGAATACTCCTCATGTGCATGGATTTTTTTTTTAAATGACACACAAATAAACTTACCATTGAATGTAGCTTTTCCATGAACTGCTTTAAGGGCCTTTGCAGACCCAGATCAGGAATGTCAAACCACTACAAAATCCTTCAAAGTACTGCTCTTTCTGTCTGCATTCACAGCTCCTGGCCCACTTCTTCAGCAACCGCAGTAAAAACCACCCAGTGACAATGGCAGCGCCACTGACAGACTCCATATCCTTTCCCTTAATTATTTTTCTCCTTAGCACTGACTACAAGATACCGTATTACATATTCATGTATCTGGCTTAGTTTGTCCCTCTTTATAATACATATATAGTACATGTCCCTGTTTATAGTACATAAACTCCATGAAGACATGAATATTATTTTTTTGTTCATTAATATATCTCTAGCCCTTGGAACATAAGCCAAACCCATCTAAGTTTTCCATACCATGTTTTGTTAAATCTCTGTTGTTAAATGTGCTTTTGTATATTACCCTCAAAACACATTATTGTGGCGGTTAGAAAAATGTGCTCCAAGATTCAAAGAACTTACATTAAAAATTAACTTTTGAAACACAGTCTATTTAGAATAAAACATTAGTTTTTAATTTTTGTTCACAGTTCCGATTTTTTGCAATTTAGTAGTATAAAAATATTCCATAACTAATGTTAACTAATATCAAATGCCTGATTTTCTTCTTGGGTTTTTTTCTAAATTCTGACTTCAGTCAAGCCAGACTATTAATAACTTGTCAAGGAAAAAAAGTCTTGACTACTAGCTAGTGAAAATTTTCTGTACTTAAATGATTTAAGTAAATATAATCTGATGACCTTATTTCACACCTAGTTTTTATTACGGAGCTTTTCCTCTATTGTCCTCTTTATTTTTTAGTTAATAAGTATTTATAAGTGGTAACTTCTAAGCTATTTGGTCAATAGGTCTCCAGAACAAATACATATCAGTTTGAATCACAAAATAAACATTTACAGAATAACCTAGACACTTTAATTAGGCTAGAATTAACCAAAATTTACATCTTATAACT
The DNA here is from genome assembly GCF_964237555.1 of Oryctolagus cuniculus. Classification (NCBI taxonomy): domain Eukaryota; kingdom Metazoa; phylum Chordata; class Mammalia; order Lagomorpha; family Leporidae; genus Oryctolagus; species Oryctolagus cuniculus. Next base: position 205,795,159 of record NC_091432.1, on the reverse strand, counting down.
GTTCTGAGTCTAATTATGCATTGATTTTAAGGATTTAATATATATTTGTATTTTATTTCAATTTGCAAAATGTATTCGTTCAGTGTCTTAATTCCCACAGTAACAATGAAATATTTTTATGTTTAGCTACTACCGCCTAACAAGCCAGCACAAAACCTCAGTGGTACAAAACAATAATTGTTTATTTTTCTCAAAAGTTTATAGCATTGGCTGCACAGGTCAGCTGAGATCAGCAGTGCTCAGCTATGCATCTATGATCAGTTTCAGGGAATTTGGCAGCTTGTATGCCCTTAACTTGGCTCTTTCACATGTCTTGAGTATTAGCTGGACAAAGTGAGCTGTTTTGACCTTGCGCCACATGTCTCATCACCTTGTCTGGGCATGTTTCCATGTTAAAAGCAAAAGAGCAAACATACTTTTTCAAGTCGCCAATTTCATCAAATTTGTGACTGAATTGCCAAAGGAAATCATGTGACCAACCCAAGAGTTACAGTGTCCGGGAAAAGACATTGCTTCAAAATCACCATTAATTATTTCTCTAATGTAATAAATCTGTAACAACTGTGTATTATTATTTTTACTATTTCACACATGAAGAAATAAATACTTCACATTAGATCATTTTCCCAAGACAAAGCAGCCATGAGTATGCATCGACGATTAAGGTTTTCTAACTCCAATATGTTCTTTACTCTAACTATGTGTTTCTTTCCTCTGCCTATGTGTTTAAATTCACATAAACTAAATTTATTGTCTCTAAGAAAGATATACTACTTCTATTATATCTCAGGAATTCCAAAACAAAATTGGAGTGTCAATTAGATTACTTACAATTTTTGCAAACTGGATAAATACCAATCTAATTATTTCACACTAATCTCTATTTTGCTTTTAATTATCATGTTAGCCTTTAGGTGTGCATTTCTCGCCCTTCCAGCTAAGTTGCCAAATCCCTCAAGACAGAAACCTTATACTGTATGTCTTTGTATTCCTCCCACTATCTGACGCAATGGTATTCTAGTAGTAGTTGTACCACTTGATTAATAAAACTGAAAAAACATGAAGTCAGCTTGATAAGGTTTCCTGCAGACAAATGAAAATTAAAAGGAGAAACAACAACTGACCTTGGATTGAGTGAAAGATAAGAAATGAACTCCAACAAGGCTTACGTAAGAGAAAAAGAATACAATTATGCTTTATGTTCAAAATCTTAACGTCAGCTAATATACTCAGACATGAATATTTCCCTTACATTTATTTGTTCTGACTCACAGTTGAAAATCAATTGTGGTAAACTGCCAAGAGCTAATCAGTGAACTAATTCTTTTATTCAGTGTAATAACCATCACAAATGTTAGGTTCAATGAGGTACTCATTTTCCCATTACAAAAATCAAATCTGAATTTTCCTTACTCTACTCTGAAAGATAGTTGAGTTAGTGTCACACTCTATACTCTCTAGGTTTTTATTCAATAACTTTATCAAATCTAGAAAGGGTAAATATTTAAAGCAATGCAAAATTTGGTCAAATATTTCTGTTTGCAGATAAGACATGTTGCCTGTTACACCGTTTCTGAGTCACCCTCAGGAAATGGAAAAAGAGAATAAGAAGGTAATTTACTGTGAAATCCTAAACATGCCACTCTCTTTTAGGGGTGTAAACTTTAAATGAAAATATCAGATGATGTATGTCATTTAGTTCTTATTGACAAGGCTCTTTATAGAGAAAGGTAAAGGAAAACTCTGTAGTACTAACACATGATGATCAATTTGCACATTTCAGTGGAAATTGGAAATTGGACATTTTTTCTTGAATGTTGACTTTTAGATCTTCAACTGGGAACAACTCAAAGCTAAGTCAAATCATATTGGTAACTAAATCCTAGAAAAGGAAATTTGTCTTCCTCACACATAGGCCTCTCAAAAGGATCAAATTCAATAACTTTACTACTAACACAACAATTAATTAGCTATAAATGTGATGAATACTTCACATCACCTATAAATAGATATAAGCTTTTTTAAAAATATTGCAATAACATCTGCTTTTTTCTGACATATGGTAACAGCAGCTGAATTGATTCTGATATAGAAACACTGTCTAATAGTGATAGGCAAACCAAAGTGCTATACAAAATTTAAGGTGGTGGATTCAAAACAGATTATTTTTCAACAATAGCACGATGTGTATTATTCTGAGAATTTGGAGTTTAAAATTAGCCTTGAATTCTGAGTTTAGAATTAACCTTGACTATGGTCAGTTTCTGAAAGCCAAGAGCATAGGCAATAAGAAGCATAGATTGAAAATAAGACTCCCTCTCCCCAACAGCACTCCCATAAAATGCACCAGCAGGTATGGTCTCATGGTGCAGTAACATGGACAACAGCCTAGAGCTCCAAAATGTTTTCCTTCAAGACTGTTCATATTTTGTGATAACAAGGATTTGTGTATCAGAAAAGGCCTGAAGGAAACAAAGTTATCTGTAAGAATTTTTAAAATGTATACAAAATGAAGTAAATTTTTAAGTGCTTGCAGTTTACTGCACCAGAAATACATCATGGTAATAACGATGAGGCTGAAAAAAGATGCTAAAATTTTGATGGGATCACGATTACAAGCAGCTTAATAATAAGTGGGGAAAGAGTCAAGTTAGAATACCTGGATGCCATCAACAAGCCTTAGGAAAGTCATGTGAACTCTCTTGTGGTGGTTTTCTTTCCAGGATAGTGAGTGGTTAGATTATAGGACTGCTAAGTCTTTTCTGTCATTGGGATTCATTGGTCTTTCTCCCTATGGGTTTTTTGAAGCCATACAGTCAACCTCATTATTACCTTATCTAGTTTTCATCAACCTTGAATTTATTCTCCATGCTAATTTTATGTTATTTAATATCATGTAATATTTCCTCCTACTTTATTCATAATAGTGATGTGGTTTTAAGTCTCTGGCATTCATTTTAATTGCTTGAGGAAGAGAGCAATAGAAATGATCATTTTGTACTTCAAATGCTATTATACATTGATGACACATTTTTAAATAAAGTCACAATTCTTATCTAGACAATTTATCCTTAATAATAAAAAAATTAAAATTCTTTTCAAGTGATATCTTATTGCTGAAGATTATATAAAAGTTGGACTTTCATACATTGTTAATGAATGATATAGATTAGTTTGAACTTAGTAGAATAAAATTTTACAGTCTGACCAAGAGTCAGGAAAATGTTCAATATTTCATTTCAGTGTAGGCTATAGACTTCAGTAAGTCTGGCACTAGAGAAATAAGCAACACAAGCTCTAATCTGTATTATTAAATATTATTGTTAAATGTATTATGAAGACAGAAACTTGATCAACAGGAAATTATGAACTTGACACATTGGATCATAGATGTTAAAAGATGTTTTTGAGGGTTTCAGATCAAGGTTTTTTTTTCCCCATCATTCCATTCAAAACAAAAGTCACTACATTTGAACTCTAGCTTCAGAAGTTGGGGAGAAAAAAAAGGAAGGACCTAGAATAAATCAATACATGGACAAGGATATCTAAGATTGCCTGCTTCTAAATCAATAAAATAGCGATTATATTCATCAGACTTATCCGGAGAAGCAGAGCCAATAGGTTATGTAGACAAAGATATGTAAGAGGGTATTTTATTGTAATAATTAGCTTGCATGTTATGGACATTGAGAAGTCCCATCATATGGTATCTGGGAGCAAGAAAAACAGAAAAGCTGGTGGTCTGATTCAGTCTGACCCTGATAGCCTGAAAGCCTGAAGTGCTCCTCGCCTAAGTCCTGGAGTCTGAAAGTGAAAAAATCTAGAGTTCTGATAGGAGAAAGTGAATGTTTCAGTTCCACAAGAAACAGCAAATTCACTCTTCCTCTGCCTTCTTTTCTATCCAGGTCCTCAATGATTTGGATGATGCCTGCCCACATTGGTGAAGTCCAATCTTCTTTACACAGTCTCCTGATTAAAATGCTAATCCCTTCCACAAATACCCTCATGGATATACCCACAAACATTTACCAGTTCTCCCAGTCTCCTTTAACTCTTGCAAAATGCTATCTAAAATTAACCATCACACCAATTGATTTACAGTGAAATTCATAAGATTACATTGAAAAACAATAGCTTCTAGACTTACCTTTTCTGTTCTTGTTAAGGAGATAATTGGTCAAAAATCATTATGTACAGTGATAGGGAGGTGAGAGTGCTGTTAGTAATAGGACATCTGATGGGAGCAAGCATTGTGGCATAGCAGATAAAACCAACCCCTGCCTGCAATGTCAGCATCCCTGGTACATGTCCTGGATGCTCGTTTTCTGATCCAACTCCCTGCTAATAGTCTGGGAAAAGCAGCAGAAGTCACTGTGCACTTACTCCTCATGTAGGATCTCTGTCCTTAATGTGCTGTACATTGAGACTTAATGCTATAATGAGTACTCAAACAGTATATTTCGCTTTGTGTTTCTATGGGGGTGCAAACTGTTGAAATCTTTACTTAATGTATACTAAACTGATCTTCTGTAAAAAAAAAAAAAAAAGAAGAAGAAGAAATTATCAATTCCCAACTTGACTCTCACTGAGATTAAACATGACAATAGGTCTGATCTGATTTCATCATCATTTAAAAAATCATCTATTATTTTTCACTTTATGTTTGTGTGGGAGCAAACTGTTGAAATCTTTACTTAATGTATGCTAAACTGATCTTCTGTATATAAAGAGAATCGAAAATGAATCCTCATGTGAATGGAAGGGGAGAGGGAGTGGGAAAGGGGAGGGATGCAGGTGGGAGAGACGATATGGGGGGGAAGCCATTGTAATCCATAAGCTGTACTTTGGAAATTTATATTCATTAAATAAAAGTTAAAAAAAAAATATAGGACATCTGGTGCTCATGTAGATAACTGGGTACCATTTCTGAATGAAGAACTATCCTACAAGAATTTTTAAATTTTTGGAGTTTTATGACTTCTTCATAGATGTTATTTTTTCTTTTTCTTTTTTTTCTGTAAAATCAGCAGCTAAGACATTAAAACCGAAAAGTGCTAGTTGCTGGCTTCTTGGTATATGATAAAAATGTTAATATCAGTGGAAAAGAAGGAAAAGCTAGGGAGACTCTTCCATCTCATGGTCAATTCCTGAATAAGCATGCATCCTAGGATTAGAATGGATGATAGACTCATTACAAGGAAGAAAACAAGATAGAAATTAAAATTTTTTTATTTTTATTTATTTATTTATTTATTTTGACCGGCAGAGTGGACAGTGAGAGAGAGACAGAGAGAAAGGTCTTCCTTTGCCATTGGTTCACCCTCCAATGGCCGCCACAGCTGGCGCGCTGCGGCTGGCACTCCGCGCTGATCCGATGGCAGGAGCCAGGTACTTATCCTGGTCTCCCATGGGGTGCAGGGCCCAAGCACTTGGGCCATCCTCCACTGCACTGCCTGGCCACAGCAGAGAGCTGGCCTGGAAGAGGGGCAACCGGGACAGAAACCGGCGCCCCAACCGGGACTAGAACCCAGTGTGCAGGCGCCGCAAGGTGGAGGATTAGCCTAGTGAGCCGCGGCGCCGGCGAGATTTAAATTTAAAAAAGCAGTAAGAATTACCTGCAGAAAAGTTTTGATTGTGAGCATGCAGGGAAGTATGAACAGCCATAAGATGAGGCAAGGGAAATTTTAGAAATTGATTTGAAATGAGTCCCATTGCTTTTCTGCCACAGTTTAAAACTTGGTCATTTCATGAACCTATGGTAAAATTCTTCCATTGCCCAGTTCCCTTCATGACCTCCCCATTATATTACATCTTAGCATATACTGCTGAAAACCAGCAATGGATTTCACCTGGAATGAAAACATTCACAATTTGAATTTGAAAAGCAGTGACTAATTGTCCCTAAGCCACCAACCATCTATAGAGAGATGATAAGGAACCTTACTTTTTTTAAATTTCTGAGACCAAACTAGCAAGTCTGATGTACATGTGCTATATAGAGCTTATATATATATATATATGGCTATATACCAATTTATAAGTACATGTATATATATGCACATATATATTCAGACACACACACAAATGGTTCTCAACTTTTGGAGATTCACTTATGGGTTTTGACTTTATAATAATGTGAAAGTAATACACAATCAGTAGAAATCATACCTTGAATTTTTATTTTTTTCTTGTGCTAGCAATATTTGGTATGATACACTCTCACGATGCTGGCATATGGCAACTCCCAGTCAACTGTGCAATTACAAGAGTTAGCAACCAATACTCTACTGTGCCCCCATAATTTTTTTTGGAAAGGGTTATTCATTATATAAAACATTTAATACTTCATTGTAAAATAGGCTTGTGTTAGATGATATTGCCAAACTGTAGGCTAATGCAATCGTCCTGAGCATATTTAAGGGAAGCTAAGCTAAGCTATGTTGTTCAGTAGATAGGCATATTGAATACATTTGAACTTAGTAGTATTTGCAATTTTCAATTTACTCACTAATGGGATGTAACCCACTAAAAAGTCAAGAAAGCATCTGTAAACACAAATATGCATTTGTATGCACATATGCACACACATGCTAGAAACTCTCAAGGAGGTGACAAAATCAAAAGGTTTATAGTATTTTCTTGTTCTACCTCTGGGCAGGATTAAATTCAAACCACTATAAATCATAAGGAACTGAAAACTAGAGAGAAGCAATCCAGAAACTCCATTTCAACTGGTTTTCAGAGGAAAAAATCATTATTATAACCTATAAACATAGCAGCAGCCACAAATGGTGGAAAAGTAATATTTTCAGGAATATTCTGCCTAGAAGCTAGGCCTTCCTGACTTTGAATAAGAGCAGACTCTGGGTTGACAGGCATCCTCTCAGTTGGGAAGAAAAGAGGAGATCATAGATGAGAAAATAGAGTACATTCAAGTGTGAAATGCTTTAAGACAGCATTGCCTGAGTGAAGAGAATCAATGAAACTCTTACTATGATTCATTTAGAAGTGGAAATCACTAGACTAATCCAACAGGAAGATATCCAGCACTAATATGAACTATATTTAGTATTTAAAACCCATTTCCCCTCTTATTTTCACTGGTATCTAAGAATTCCTTGTTACTTATTTAATAGTGAATACCAAAGAAGTTTATACTCTTAAAAATAAAAAAATCTGGTTTCCTTTCATTATGCTATTCTTTAACAATCTTTTTAAATACCTACAATTGATTAGACAGTTGTGTAATTTTTGCCCTCCATAAATGCATTTGATCAAAGGGATGCAAGGAAAAAGAAATCCAGGCCTAATTCTACTCTTCATATACCTTTACATTCTACTTTTATATATCCTGGGAAGGGACTGCCTGTACTAGGCAGGAGAGGAGCCTTTTTCTGAGTCATTGTATGCATCCCATGGGCTAACAATTTATCTGCACTCATCTCCACTTAAACTTCCCTCCTCTTTGTTCTCTCTCTTTTTCTTCCATCCACCACCAAAATCTACTCTTTTTTTTCACTGTTCAAGGTTTCTCTGGTGCTTAGTTGGTATGATATTTGGATAACTGGTTGCATTGTTTATATGCAAATCTTTGTTTTTATATTATATGGCAGTGTACACTACTCATACATATAATACATAGAATAAGATCCCTTAGAACTATTATGCATAAGACATGCAATATTGAGTTTATGCAATATTGGATCCCAGGATGTGACTGGGAAAAAGTTGGACCAAGTACATTTGGTAAAGTAATCAGAAGTTATACAGCACATAGTAAACACACATCTAGCTAGAAGGGCAACTGGAGCATGTGCACCATTGGCAGTGGCACCTCAGGGGTAGTGAACTATCTATGTTAGTCAATTTAGGATGACACAAAATAAGTACCATCTGCTATCTGGATGTAGCTATAGGATTTTATAAACCATTCTAACTCTTGGAAACTGGTGATTCTTCCATCCCTGAGACATTATAATATCAATGCTTAAATCTTGGATCAGATAAAAAGGACATCACGCACAACCTGTTGTAGCCTAGCCGGTGAAGTGATATGACATTAAAAACTTTAATACTGCAGATCTTTTTGTATTCCCCAAAGTATATCAGTACTCTCTCTTCATCAGGGGTCAATCATTTTCACAACATCTGAGATTTTATTTTATCCCAAGATGGAAGTAAGACTAAGGAAGCCATCATCCTTTATTCCATAGAGACCCTTAATTATGGTGGAAATTGGATGCACCCACATGAGATTCTTCATCATATGTTGGTCAGATCTGCCACAGCTGGTCCAAAGGACAAGGATATATAGCCTTTCAGTTTGATCACCTCCTAAGCACTATCTACCACCTATTTGTGAACCTGTTTCCACTGTTCTTTGTCTGCATCAGTGCCTAATCTGGATGCACAATCTTTAGCAAGACACCAGCAACATTCAGTCCCCTCCATACAGGCACACTTGAATCTCCATACTCTTGGGGATCCACACATGAGAGCTCAATGGGTAAACGCCCGGTATTTGCCCCATTAAGCAATGGAATCAGGCTGATTTCAGATTGCAAGCACTTCTAATTACCTGGGTTTTGGGAAAGCCACTTATATTCCAAGCCACATAAGTCAGGATATTCACTGAATTGGAAATAAGCAACTTGCAGCTGAAGCTGTATTAGACAACATTAGGAATGTTGAATTTAAAGAGGTTAACCTTAGGGGCCAGGATTGTGGTGTAGTGGGTAAAGCCGCCGCCTCCTATGCTGGGATCCTGTTTGGGCACCAGTTTGAATCCCAGCTGCTCCATTTCTGATTCAGCTCCCTGCTAATGTGCTTAGGAATGCAACAGAAGATAACCCAAGTGCTTGGGCCCCTGCACCCATGTGGGAGACCCGGATGAAGTTCATGGTTCCTGGCTTCAGTATATCCATTCCCAACCATTGCGACCACTTGGGGAGTGAACTGGTGGATGGAAACCACTCTCTCTCTGTCTCTCCCTCTGTCTCTGAAACTCTGCCTTTCAAATAAATAAAATAAATCTTAAACAAAAAAGGAAAAAAAATGTTCATGTTACAATGGACCAAATTAAGACAGCTTTCTCCGTCCTTTTGATGTGCCCCAGCTGTGATGATTATCAGTTTGGAGTTTTCAGTCATACTGTAGTCTTTGCCAGAGACAATCTTGCAGGTTCTAAGGAAAAGGTTGCCATGTTGAAGATCCATCATTTCTTCCTTCAGTTTGTCTTCCATGACATCAACAAGAGCAAGTTCAACTGACAAGTCCTTCATTAAGATACTGATGGCATAGGCCATGCCAACAGCACTGACCCCCACAATAGTGATCTTGTTTTAGGGGACTTATTCTTCCTTCAGAAGGTTGTGAATAAGCTGATCCTTGAAAGCTGCCATTTTGGACCTGGAACCAAAAGGAATCCAGAACACACATCGGGTGGGTGTGGGAAGAAGCATGGCAATGGGTTCCAGGCACAGTGGCAGTGGCTTCAGCCCAAAATCTACTACTTATTCTAAGGCAAACTCTTTGTCACTGATTTTTCTTAGTCCCTGCCGACCTATTTCCTCAGTGTTTAACTTTATTCAGAAATATCTTGTTTTGGCATTGACTGTTATCATGATATACTTTAACCCCATTATTGGTACAAATGACCGGCCAAGTGCTTTTGCGGTAGCTTGACTCATTAGCCCCAACTCCTGCAGCAATGAGGCACAGCCTTGCCTGCCACAAAGGGGAACACATGCAACCGGCAGAAGACTGCATCCTGAGGGCAAGAACCAGTACCTGTGACATCAGACAAGGGCAGCTACACTGTTTCTACTGAGGGGCACCTTCAGAAATGCAGCACTGCCTTCAGAGGTGTCAGTTTTACTGAAAGGACTACATTTCTTGAGACTCCCCAAAATACTTGCAAGGACGCATAAGGTGAATGGAAAACTTACTCATGAGTGAAGATAAATCCAAAAATGAAAATGTCACTGCACTTAGGAATTTACTGTGACCCCCTAACTGATTAAAAATCATATGCATGATTTGTATTTTCATAGGAAGATAAAGTATATAGTGAAATATATATAAAGTATACAGTTCAAAAACATTTACTGATAAAAACAGATACTACACTTGATCTTAGCCAAAAGGCCAAGAAGCAATCAAAAACATTTACTTAGGCAATAATTTACAACACTGTGACCAGTGAGGAAATCAGACTGTGCAAGTATATCTAGTGCTAGAGTATGGATCATTGAATTAATACTTAAAATATTTTAAAAGACCAAAAATATTATATGGAAGTTATGAAAGATAGATATGGTAGCCTAAAAATGAAATTAGTATAAAAAAGGTATTGGTGAATATCCAGGGGATGGAGATTTAACACAACATATTCAATGGGCAACACTATCTCTTCTCTAGACCATGTTTGTGGTATTAATTTAGTATCAACTTAATGTATACAAGGTAATCCCTAAAATTAAAAAAACATTTTCATCAAATGAGACTTTTGATTAAATTTTGTAGACTTTTCTATTGCCTACAGGGAAAGAATATTCTGATCTGTTGATAAGAGTGATTCGATCCTAGCTACAGTTATATTTCTCATTACAAGTAAGTAATTTGATATTCTAGCTTATATATTCCTCTCTTTTTATTGAAATGAAGCAATTTCCTAAGGTCTAATTATCTCAGTTCTGATAACACCAAATTCCTGGCCTGAAAGTCTGAGGCCAAGACTCTGAAATTTGATAACCTAATCACTGGGTTATATACTGAAATGGTCCTTGTAAAGCGTAGCCAGGCTGCCCAGTAAACATTGCAGCACCATAAACTTGAGAAGCCAATGCATTTTGCTCTCTGAACTCCATGTACATTTAATTTGCTTGTTTTCCAATATTTTTATTTTGTATAAGTTTGTATTTGCTAAATGATGTTCACCTTAGCTACTAGAAGGCATATATAATCAGTACAGAGTGAAGAATTTAAGTAACAGAATAATTTATATGGATAAAAACTTTTAAGTTAAATTCTAATATTTCTATCTAAGGTTTAGGACTTTTTAACAACATAAAATAGGAGTGAACATGGAACCAATGCCTTCTGCATCATATGCAAAACATTTTCCTCTACTCAACTTGGAAGTCATTCTTATTTAATCAAAAGCTTTCATAGTCTATGAAGTCCTGTTATATCACTATAGATGAGAAACAATTCTAAATCAAACGTAGTTGCAGCAGAATTTTTCAAAATTTGTATCAAAGGATCATTAACCCCAAATATGCCTATGCCCAGGTAGATCAGAATGTCCTATGTAGATGATGTAAATAAGTGTGTTGCCATGTTATTCATTTCAGTTTTCATATAGACCATTAGGCAAAAACATGTCACTTGGTCTCTTCTAACCAAAGAAAATATACGTCCATACCTAAAAATAAATTCAACTGTGAGAGCTGAACTCAACTGTGAGAATTATTAGAGTAGCAGAATCATCTTCAGGTTAATGGACATAACACTTTCTAGAAGGGAAGAGTAACATGCTACCATAGCCTTTGACTTCGTTTCAGTGAGAGTATATAAAGACCCTGTGCTCTCAAATAGGAAATCAGAACAATGAAGTCGGATGACCCAGGGCTCCTTTTAGGTCTGGCTGGCTAAGATTCTGTAAGGCAACACAAACTGAGACAATTAGGGGACTAACTGAAGAATAATCATGGAATTTTCCAAGAAGAAAGAGGAGAAAGAGAAGGAAATATATCAAAAAAGCATTATGTAATTGTGGTCAGTAACATTCTAAGTTCATAGGTTTTCAATAAATGTGATTCGCTGATAAAATTCTCCTGCTTGCAGTAGTTAGAATTTTCAGGCTGCTGTTGATGGTAAAATATTAAAGAGTTTTCACTAATATCTTTATTAATATCCTCATTGTATCTTAGAACTTTATTTTTAAACACAAAGGTTTTATCTGATAACATATGACTATTTAAAAGGAGTGTCAATTGGTAAAGTCAACAACAGGAGTCACTGTGCACTTACTCCTCATGTAGGATCTCTGTCCTTAATGTGCTGTGTATTGAGATTTAATGCTATAACGAGTACTCAAACAATATATTTCACTTTGTGTTTCTATGGGGGTGCAAACTGTTGAAATCTTTACTTAATGTATACTAAACTGATCCTCTGTAAAAAAAAAAAAAAAAGAAAGAAAAAAGAAATTATCAACTCCCAACTTGACTCTCACTGGGATTAAACATGACAATAGGTCTGATCTGATTTCATCTTCATTTAAAAAAAATCATCTATTATTTTTCACTTTATGTTTCTGTGTGAGAGCAAACTGTTGAAATCCTTACTTAATGTATACTAAGCTGATCTTCTGTATATTAAGATAATCAAAAATGAATCTTGATGTGAATGGAAGGGGAGAGGGAGTGGGAAAGGGGAGGGTAGTGGGTGGGAGGGACGGTATGTGGGGGAAGCCATTGTAATCCATAAATCGTACTTTGGAAATTTATATTCATTAAATAAAAGTTTAAAAAAAAAGATGATTACCACATCCTGTTTTCTTGAATAATTAGTTAATGTTTATATTTACCTATGGGAAGATTCAACTATGTTCCTAAAGTTGTATTTATAAAATGCATGAAGTTGGTATACCTTAAATAAAGGATTTCTGAGGAAAAATAAATAAATAAATAAATAAATATATTTACACAAAATTTTAAAAACATAAGAGTACTTGCAATCTCTCAGCTATCTCCTACAAAGATCAAAGATATTCACCAATAACAATTTAAGTCTTTATATTTAAAAATAGTTGATGATTGTTATTTAAAATAGAGCATTGTTTGAATACTACTTTCTACTTAAACTTTCTATTTAGCAACATATCTTATACATTCCAAGAGCACTAAATATTATATGAAGCGTGACTTTCATCATTTTACAACACTGTGTCCAATTTTATGCTCAGACATTGTTTGTTTTGAATATGTCAATATCGTAAATGATGCCTCAGTGAGGATTCCTGTACATAAGCCCCTCACCATTTTCCTTTAAGTGTTTTAAGGATATATTCCTAGAGGAGAAATGACTCAATCCAGAAGTGCAAGGATTTTAAAGCTCCTCTGACATACAGTAGGGATCATTTTGCCCCACAGAAGAGCCATGGTTGTACTTTAGCCCAAACTGACTACTTCCATTTTTCAAAACTTGCAAGTTTGATGCTTCAGGACTAGTAACATGTGTCCATTTATTTTACTCTGATAGTGTACATATTTTTTGGCTTCTTTCCTTCTAGTGAATAATTTGCTCATGTTCTCAACCTATTTCTCTATTGGGATATTTATATTTCTTGTATTGATTACCAACATTGTTTTATCTTAATTATGTTAAAATCTATCTTTCATGAAATGTTCCAATTACTTATTTAAATTTGTCATGTGACCCTTTAGTAGGCACATATGCTTTATTATTAAGATATTTTTAGCAAAATTTCATTATTTATTTACATACTTTTTCTTTGATTATATGTTTGGAAAGGACTTCTCTAACTTAAGATCGAAACTGCATCTCTATAGATTCAATTTTTTATTCTTAACTATACTCATTAAATTTATTTGATATGAAATCTGAAATAAATAACATTATATCAATTCCAAAAATGTATCATTTATTCAACTACTATTTGTTCTGCAATTTCACTAATTTGAAAAACTAGTGATTTATCCACTCAAAAGATGTGCATTGGGTGCCTATAATGTTTCCTTTCTTACCATATACAATATTAACAAACTCTGTATTTATATTTTATTTGGATCCACTGACCTATCTGATTGTCCTCAGGCCAGTAACAAATCTTTTAAATTATTGCAGCTTCGTCCAGTGCCGCGGCTCACTAGGTTAATCCTCCACCTGCAGCGCCGGCATCCCAGATTGTAGTCCTGGTTGGGGCACCGGATTCTGTCCTGGTTGCCCCTCTTCCAGGCCAGCTCTCTGCTGTGGCCCGGGAAGGCAGTGGAGGATGGCTCAGGTCCTTGAGCCCTGCACCCGCATGAAAGACCGGGAGGAAACACCTGGCTCCTGGCTTCGGATGGGCGCAGCGCCGGCTGTTGCGGCAATTTGGGGGATGAACCTACAGAAGGAGGACCTTTCTCTCTGTCTCTCTCACTAACTCTGCCTGTCAAAAAAAAAATTATTGCAGCTTCACATATCAAAGAATTTCTCTGAACTATACTGTTTACAAGTAGCCTATAGTCATCATTTTATTTTAATTCTCACCCAGCACTTAGTGAGAATGGTTTTTTTTTTTTCATTTCTTACATTGATAGGTTGGGGTTTGTACGAAGTATATATACATATTTGTTAATTTAAAATTTTAGCACATGATAGTCAAAGATTTTGGCTTCACGATTCTCAGTTTAGGAAGTAAATTGATACTTTTGCAGCCTAATTAAGGAAATTTTTGCACATGTTTGCAAATATCTATGAGATTTCTGAAAAAATATATTATTTTTGCACACAAATTTTCTAGCTATCAAGAATTTTTCTTAAGTATTTCAAAATAATTTTAAGTCATTCCTTTTCTTCAACAAATCATTATTTAACTCTGCAAGACACTGTGTTAAGTGTGAGGGAAGAGCTACATGGCTCCTAAATTCAAAAATATAACTCAGATTTATGATGTTGATTTGAATTTATTTGAGTAACTTCCATATTCCACATTGAATTTAGTTTTTTTTTTTTTCTGATCTTCACTCATTGGTTCTAATTGGTTTTTTGAAAGATTTTTATTAATTTATTCGAGAGGTAGAGTTACAGACAGAGAGAAGGAGACAGAGAAAGGTCTTCCGTTGGCTGTTTCACTAACCCAAATTGCTATAATGGCCGGAGCAGCACCGATCAAAAGCCAGGAACCGGGAGCTTCTTCTTAGTCTCCCAAGTGGGTGCAGGGACCCAAGCACTTGGGCCATCTTCTACCGCTTTCCCAGGCCATACATAGCAGGCAGCTACATTGGAAGAGGAGCTACCAGGACTCAAACTGGCACCCATATGGGATGCCAGCACCACAGGTGGAAGCTTAGCCCACTAACCCTAACCCTAACCTTAACCCTAACCCTAACCTTAACCCTAACCCCAACCCTAACCCTAACCCTAATTGCCTTTAATTATTTTATTTCCTATGTATTGTGGTTCTTGATTCCAGATATGTAGTCCTTATTTATTCAGCCTTTGTTTTCATATAAACTGTTTTCTATTTGACTTTATGCTCTTATTCTTGATACCAAACTATTATCTGAGTTAAAAACAGTACAAATTTTTACAAGTATACATTTTCTAAGTCTTCAAAATGTCCCCTTCTGTTTCATTCATTCTTAGACCTTTTTCACTCTTTAGTTACATTCAAACAAGATTAGTGAACTTTGATTCTTGTCATCATAGAAGGTTTTATTTTGCTTCTGCCTTTGATCATTTTGTCACTTAAGTGACAGCTGAATTCCATACTCAAAGCTGCATCTAGAAGACATTCCAGCAACTTTCAACCTAATTTCCACTTCATAGAAAACATTCCAGTATCTAATCTGCTGTCCTGCACTTGGTGAGTTTTCTTCCAAGCAACTGGAAAATCCATCAATATAGCACTAGCTAAAGAAGTTATGACACATTTATTGCCTGGATACAATGCCACTGTGAACAAGAATTAAGTAGCTCTGTTTGCAGAGACAAGGAAAAAGTCACAAAGAGTGATGTTATGAGAAAAATATAAGTCCAGAATTATAGGTACAGCATGGTTACTCTTTAGACAAACAAAATAGATTAATATATGTACACACACATGAAGGGAATGCATAGAGAAGGTTCTGGAAGTTACACACACATCTATACATATATATGATGCATTATTAAGGATAGAGGGAGGAGAGACAGGCATTTGGCAGAGCCCTTAAAACATCGCTTTGTTATCTGAGTCCCTAATTCAAGTCTGTATCCTTCTGTTCCAGCTACCCACTAATGTGAACCCTACGAGGTAGCATAGCAGGTGAGGACTCAAGTACTTGGGTCCCTACCATCCATGTGGGAGGTCCAGATTGAGTTCAGAGCTCCTGTCTTTGGCCTTACCCAGTCTTAACTGTTTGCAGACATTTGGGGAATGAATCAGAGAATGGAAAATATCTCTGTATCTCTGTGTCCCTCTGTCTTTCAAATAAGGTGAAAATGAGTAATATTTTTTTTTAAATATAGTAAAATAAATTCTTAAAATGTTATAATTAAAATTACAGGTTATATGTAGTAGCATTACTAGGAATATTGTATCAAGTCCTGGAGTTATGGAAATCTGTTCTAAACTAAACATGTGACCTAAAACACAAATTACTTCCCTTATCATTTTCTTGGATTTGATGTGGTAGTCATGGAAGGAATAGTGTGTATTCCTAAGTACACTGCTACATAACCAGGCCTATTTTGACGTTTCTTTCCTTCACATTATTCCAAATTGTAGTTAAAATAGATGAACAAAAAAGTATTTTCTGAAAGTGTTCCTTTGTTGATCATACACTTTGGTGCACAAAATTCATCAAATTTGATATTGTCCCATTTATCTACTTTGTCTGTTTTTACTAGTGATGACATTTTTAATAGTATTAGAAATTGAGTCAATATAAATATTACAATCCTTAAATGACTAAAATTTGACTTGCTTATTTATGCAGTTTGTTAGCAGATACAAATCCTAAAATTTTATTGTGGAGCATTTTTATTTAAACACTCTGCATAGCTTCCAAACTTTCTCAGTTCACAACACCCTTAGTATCTCACGATTTTTAAGGCATCCTTGAGCCAGAAGAAATACCTATCAATTCTATCTATTAAGTAGTTAGGTACAAATACCCTAGTGATTATTTGTGTCCTAAATATTTAATAGGCACTTGGAAAAAATGTATACATAAACTGAAAGAAAAGTAATGCTTTTATTTTATTCTTGTATAGCCACAGTTACTAACCATAGTGATGGATACTACATGACTTCTCAAACCTTGAAAATGGATTGGACACTGTACCCCCATTTCTTTTTCTATGTTGACATCCAAGCAGTACTTACATTTTGTCATAAAAATCCCCAAAATCACTGTTTCAAAAAAGATAGGACATTGTCAGAAGTACTGTGGCAAATCCAATGCTGAAACTAAACTATCTCTACCGAGTAGTTCACATGGTTCCTGACAGATGTCAATTATTGCTGTTTCCCTCAAAAATTTAAAATAGCCCAACGTATCTCCATGAGTTTGCCAGAGACCTTGCTCTCTGACCTTTGCTCAGACACCTTGATGCATGGTTCAGGAATTGCAGTCTTGTAGGTCTATTGCAAAAAATAACAAATTGAAATAAAAATGCCTATCATGTAATCTGACTCATGGTAACTACTAATAATTGTACCTCTACTTCCATAACAACCTGAGATTGTTGTCAGACAGTAAGATGTTTAGGCAGAGATACAGCTGTCATGTATGAACGATTCTAGAAAATCATCAAGCTGAAGTTTCATACTGAATGAACATGAAACACCTGTACAGCAAAATCTTGCAGACAGCTTAAATTATGTTATTTCAGATATTAAAACAAGATATGGTATTATCTCTTCATTGCTTTGAAGACTAAATAAATAGCTTCTTTGGAGTTTTGCTGTATATTCTGCTGCATGTGCTCATAGTTATATTGCTTGCCACACTGGGTAACAAATTATCAAAAACTTAGTGATTTAAGATAACTGACATTTAACTCGCCATCCCTGAGGGTCAAGAGTCTGGGTACATTGTATAAGAGACCTCTGCAAGACTGCAAACAGAATACTGGCAAAGACCGGGTTCTCTTCTGGAGACGAGGCTAAGGAAGAATTCTCTTCCAGGCTCCATCAAGTTTTGTTTTTTTTTTTTTTTTAACTTTTTAACTTTTATTTAATGAATATAAATTTCCAAAGTACAGCTTATGGATTACAATGGCTTCCCCCCCCCCCCCATAACGTTCCTCCCACCCGCAACCCTCCCCTTTCCCACTCCCTCTCCTCTTCAAGTTGTTGTCAGAATTCATTGCTGTGCCTGTATGGTTCAGGGAAAATTGCTTTTGCAAAGCTAGCAGTAAAAAAAGAGAGACTCTGCAAGTGTTTTAGCAAGACAGAGACTTATGAAGCAAAACATAATCACAGACACAGTGTCCCATCACCTTTACCACATTTTATTAGTTATATGTGAGCTACAGATCCCACTGACATTCAAGAGGTGTTGATGACCAAAGCTGGAGAATGGCAGGCATGGGGAGAATCATTAGGGCCACCTTAAAATCAGCCCAGCACAACATCTAGTATTAAAATAAACATCTATTTTATTAGCACTATTATTTTATTTAAAAAACTGAAAAACAGCTGATTTTTCTAAATCATGTCTTCTTAATGAATGTTAGTTGCTATCATACGTTTTTAATGTCAGTTTTAAGAAAACCTAACAGTAGTTCCTAAGAAACTTCAGAAAACCGAAAATGTTCTTAGAAATAATTCAGTCCTGCATCCACATCCATCAGTGAGAAGTATGACTACCTTCATAATTTATCTCCACTTCAAAAATGTGTTCCAAGTATGTTATCAGTAGGAGAGTGTTAAGCCATAAGTGAGCAAATAACACCATGCAAAGGAAAATTGTCAAATGCAGGCCCTATTGCTGAATAGGTTTACGACAATGTGGTGGTGTGGTTTCTAATTATTCAACATACATTTCTAGTTATTCAACATACATTTATTGGTTATTTACCCTGTGTCAGATAGTATGCTAGTTATTAAAGATACCAAGAGTATAAGGTAATTATTTTCAGATCTGCTTTTGTACTAGTCATTGAATATTTTCCTAGGAACTTACCCCAATCTTGTTTAGGGTTCACACTCCTTATAACTTATACTTTCTACTTTTATTTATGGCTTATCAAGGTCTTTATTACTCTCTAATCAGCCACATTTATTCTATTTCCTTTTCATATTGATAAGCAATGGACTCATCACAGCCTCTATTTTAGAGTCATCAATTTTATACTCCTTATTACTTAGAGTAACAGAATTGAATGATAGAAAGGGACTTCAAATGTCATTTTAGTAACAATCCTGATCTTTGAATCTTTATATAACATCTTGGTCAACTACATATATAGTCTATATTAAGTATCTTCCATCCAAGGACAAGTTATTCAGTACATTTGTCCATCAAATACTTATTAAACCACCACTAAAAGTTGGGTATTATACTAAACTGGGTACACTTGAGGAATAAAACACATGTGGTCCTTATCTCTGGTAGAGGGAAACAGACAATAAACAGGAGGGAAACAAATGAATGTATAATTATTAATGGCAGTGAGCACGGTACAGCAAGTGAACTTAATGCTGTGACAGAGAAAAACAAAGTGCTCAGAGTAGGATTTTCTTAGAATATAAAATTTATGTCATTATGAGGGATGAGGAAAATTCAACCACACTCATAAGGAAGCAGTAGCTAGAGCAGGTAGGCAAGGGCCAAGAACTGTGAGATAAGAGAAGAAAGTTATTGTTTTAGATTGAAATAGATCTTTCTGGCTAGCACCACAGCTCACTAGGCTAATCCTCCGCCTTGCGGAGCCAGCACACCGGGTTCTAGTCCCGGTAGGGGCGCCGGATTCTGTGCCGGTTGCCCCTCTTCCAGGCCAGCTCTCTGCTGTGGCCAGGGAGTGCAGTGGAGGATGGCCCAAGTACTTGGGCCCTGCACCCCATGGGAGACCAGGATAAGTACCTGGCTCCTGCCATTGGATCAGTGCAGTGCGCCAGCCACGGCGGCCATTGGAGGGTGAACCAACGGCAAAGGAAGACCTTTCTCTCTGTCTCTCTCTCACTGCCCACTCTGCCTGTTAAAAAAAAAAAAAAAAAGAAAGAAAGAAATAGATCTTTCTGTCATTCCCACTCATTAATTCTAGTGTTTTTACTTTGGTAAAACTGGATCTATCTATAAAAAGCAGACATTTCAGCCTTTCTTTGAAACTTCTCTGAATCTCCTGTACCTTCCTTTTCTCCTCTGAACTTCCTCAACCTTCCTCCCTCCATCCCCAGACAGACAAGCCACATTTTCTGGGCCAAATTCTGGTATTAGATAAGAAGCAGAAGGGAAGATTGACCTGGGTTTCAAATGTTGCTCTTGATAATGAAAACACAATCATTATGAATTACCTCCAGACCAAGGAGCAAATACCTTCCTACCTTCTTCATTCATTAGTTTTAAGATTCTGGTTTTCCTTTAATCATCTTCTCCAGACCTGAGGTTTCCCAACTCCCCTTTGTTAACCTCCCCATTCTCTCTGGCACCCAAAATTCTAACTCTCAATTTTCTGTTCTTTCTACCCACTCCTTTGCACCGTCTAATCACCCCTCATCTGTGACTCTCTGCTGCCCTCTTTTGGTCATGACCAATGTGAACTGCTGACAAGCAACTCAACTCCACATATTCCTCACCAACCTGAAGGCAAAGACTTCACCTTAACTTAGAAAACTTCCCCTGAGTGCAGCATAGACAGAAAGTGTGTTGGCACCTGCAGGATTCTCCAGTTCACACACTTCAGATTTTCAAAAGTATACACCTACATATGTGTACCTGTGGAGATATTTCAGTCCTGATTCCAGTCTCTGGAAATAGAAAATTCTTGGCCTTTAAGTAGTATGGCTTATTGAGGGAGATCACTATAGAAACTGGCAAGAATGTATTTTAACAAATTCTATGAGGGTAAGACATACAACACTATCAACACACTTAAAAGGTCACATAACTATGCCTCACGGATAAAGGAGGCACTTCATGGAATGGAAGGTACTTCATGGTGTTCAGAGTTTGGCTTGGCACAAGGAACCCAAAATTGCTTGGGCTCCCTGCAGAAAATTAGACACTCACACAGCTCATGCCATTGGGTCATTTGTTCCACTTCTACATCTATTCTTCTATCAAAGGTTAAGACTACATTAGCTACAAACTCCAGCCACGTACAAGATAGTTCAGAGATGATTATCTAGCAACTTTACTAACAGTTAGACACACCTACCTCAAATCCTCACCATCCTTAGAAAAATATCCAGGGAAAATTTAGCTCGCTATCATTGTCTACATTTCCACAATGAAATATACTGTTTTCTGCTTAACAGAATCATCTTCCTAAATACCAATCCCAATTTATAAAATCCCCCAATCTCTACAAACTTTTTAAAATTGAACTTATTTATTTTAATTTATTATAAACATATTTTCACATACTTATGGGCTACAGTCTGACATTTCAATACATGTTTACAATGTTTACTAAACAAACCAAGATAATCAATATTTCCCTCTTTGACATTAC
Source organism: Oryctolagus cuniculus (assembly GCF_964237555.1). NCBI lineage: Eukaryota > Metazoa > Chordata > Mammalia > Lagomorpha > Leporidae > Oryctolagus > Oryctolagus cuniculus. The sequence goes on along the minus strand of NC_091432.1, from coordinate 205,773,766 downwards.
TTTATGATTGGAGGTGACCTATAATCACCCAACTATGCTGTGTATGCTGACCTAACTCTGATTTGATACCAAAGTCCTGAGTTGTGTGGACATGTGGGGCATGCAAGAGATGAAGGATGACTCTCCATCAGTCTATTTCTCTGCCTTTCAAACAAAATTAAATAAATAAAAATATTTAAATACAGGTTTCCCATGATCCCATACCCCAAATTCTATTCTTGCCACTGTGAAGCATGCACTATCCAGTCATATCACACTCATCCCTCTACCTCACCATCAGTTGCTATCATCTATCTGATCATTCATATCTGAAGACTTTGATAATGACTGTCTTCCTCTCTAGTCTGCTCTTCTCCTGGGTAACTTTTCCATATAGATGATATTTCCATATGTATCACATTTCCTTATAGTTCATAGGGGCTATAATTGATTCATTGCTTATGAATATGAGTCCTCATGGTTTTTTCTTCTTATTCTCTAGCAACCATCTCAGCCTTATTTACAGGATCTTCTTTGTATATTCCTGTTACAGGAATGTTTGCTTATTTTCCTCTCATTGCACTCTATGACTATGACTTCAATACTATCTATGTGCTATTAAATGCTAACTTTTTAATCTCATATTCAAATATATCTCTTGGACTCCAAAGCACATGCCTAATATCTGCACAGATATTCATTTTGATAATCCACAGTCATCTAAACTCAGCATTTCATGCATGATTCCAGTATCTTTTCCCCTAATAAAGTCTTGACCCTGATAGTGGCACCCGAATTCTCAAGACGGAAATATAAATTTCATATTTTGGTCTTTCCTCTCTAGTATTTCTGCAAACTCACCTCAAACTAACCTCTATTCTTCTTCCTTCTCAATTTGCCACTTTTGTAATCTAGATCACTAGAACTTCTCGTAATCTCGTAATCTGTTGTAATCTCTTGTAATCTCTCACTAGAACCTATTGGCCTGCATCTCATCCTACCACCTCTCCAATCTACTCTTCATTCTACATCTAAGGTGATTGTCCAAATACATATACAAATGTATCATCCTCTGATTTAAAAATAAAATAAAACATTTCAGTGGAATCCTTCTTCTCTAAGGATAAACTCCAAATGCCCCAGCATAGCTTAGCTTCCTCTTCTGATCTGGCTCCTTGTTAACTCTGCAATCCCATCCCTTATTCCTCCCAACCACATATGCCCAACCATGATGAATCACTGTGTGTAAATTTCCAGAGGATGAGATGACAATGACAACCCTCTCGGAACAATTACAATTCTACATATATCTAAGGGTACAGGACTTCCTTATTAAGTGTCTGGGGGTAAAAGATAGCAGTTTCTAAGGAAACCCATATCAATAAACCAGAGATGTATGCATACAGATAAGCAGTTACATGTAGATTCGACATCTGCCGAGTTTTAAGACCTAAGGGAGCACTAAAGAAAGAGGGAGGGAAAAAACTTAAGAAGCTTCATCAGGCTTCTTAAGTTATGATAACACTTACACATGATTGGCCCAGGGCTTAGGCTGTAGTGAAGCATTTCTAATGGCTCAATTCTAAGGCTAATAGAGCCAGGCAACTCCTTGAGGTCCCTCAATGTCTTCTCATTTTTCAAAATCCCAGTCACGGGCACATAATCAATGCTTGACTTCATGCTGAAGATCTTTTGCAAGGATTATGCCTATGTTGCTTAAATTTTCCAGGAAACTATGATTTCAAATATTTTCCTCTGTAAACCATGGAGAAGTTCCATAAATTGAAATTTTATGAAAAGAGTAATGGGGTAATCAACTAAGTGACCACTGCAATAAAATTACACAGTAAAAGATTAAAAACAGAAAAAAATGAGATATTAGAGACAAAGGGCACTTTTTGATATATCCTGAAAACAACATGTACTCACCCTTGTCTTATATAAGAGAACTTCAAAAAATTCATGGAACATACTTATTATGAAAACAAAACTGCTTATGATTTCAAAAAGTTTGCACAAAAATAAAAATCTCTTAATGTTACTTTCCATGAACTTTGTGAAATTCCTTTGTATGTCTAAGTACATAATGTTGTTATAACATGGTAACTTCCAGTAAAATAAATCATGTTAAGGCAACATTCTTCAAGGAAGTCCCTTCCCTGATTGGCACAATCTGAATATCAGAATTAAATGAAGAATCAAATAGGGATCACCTTGCTTTTTGCTTATTCATGTGTGTGTGAGAGAGAGATTTCATGAAGAAATTGGTTGAGAAAATTAAAAACCTAGGTGAATTACGTGAAAACATTATACCATAGAGTTAAGTCACTGTTCTAGGTACTTATGATATGAACCTAACGAAAAAGAGAAAAGGTCCCTGCCTTCAAGAAGTTTATATTCTAACAGTGGACAGACAGCATCAACAAAGTGGTAAATCAGGAAGTCTCATACTATGCCAAAAGACAATAATTCTAAGAAAAAAGTAGTGAAGGGGAGTGCCAGTGAAGAGAGATGGTGTAGTACTGATGGAGTAACTAATATGATCAAGGCAGGCATCATTTGGAAGACAAGATTTGAGCAACCACTTGAAAACAGTGGAAGAATTTGACAGTGAGGGAAGTGTATTCGAGGCAGTGGGAACAGCTGGAGCAAACGCCCCAGGATGGGAGGACATTTCACAGTTGCGTTCTCACATTTGTGTTTAGAATATTGTATTAATCTGACTCTTTTCTTAGACAGTAATCTCCAAAAAGGCAAGGACCATATCTGCTTTGTTCCATTTCTTCCCCAGCATCAAGCAGAGAGATACCCAGAAACTGTGCTGAATGATTAAATAAATGAAGGTGATTACTGTGCAAATGTTTTGTAATGAGTTAGAGAAACTCCTAGCCTGGTTTGACTAAAATGACACTTTCTGTTCTCATTTTGGGTTTTGCTCCTTCAGCCACTTTTAGCTGATTCTGGTCTGTGTGTCCTCCGTAGTATTCCATAATGAGATGATGCTTCCTTGCATCCAGATACCTATTACTAAATGCAGAATATCTTCAGCCTCACCCTCTACCTGATAAAACTTAACTTTAAGTGCAAGAGTGCTTGTAAACCTTCCAGTACCATCTAATAAATCGCTGCTCCAGATTAGTATTTTCCGCAGGAGTTCTTTCTGGTTTCTCCAATTTGGCTGAGCAGATTCTGTTCTCTTTATTCTTTGGCTGACTGCCTGTGTTCTGCAGAATCAGTCTTCTGTTCTGCTGTGTGATAGACAGGGGTTATCCCACTTCTTTTTGGCAGGAAGAAGAAATTCAAGTTTGGCTCTGAGCTGAAAATGGATAACACATTGAGAAGAAATAAGGTCACCACTATTCTTCTAGAATATCTCATTATTAAACATTTTCTTTGCATGAATTACCTCAAGAGTTTTCCTGTTTAACTATTTAGGGCCCAATATGACAAAAGGTACAAGGCTACAGTGTGCTGATTAAGTTCTTTAAGTCCATAGCACAAATGAAAACCTGAGCAACTTGGTTGAAAGTAATACAAAATTGCATTCTTGTAGCTCATATTTAAATGAAGTTTGTTTGAAAATATTTCATTACTTTGCTGCTCAAATGAATACATAGAAAATAAAACCAAGAGAAACCTGTCAACAAAATATTCAGAAGAAATAATTTGGGGAGCCAGAGTTGTGGTGTAGGAGGTTAAGTCCAGGCCTGCGATGCCAGTGTACCATATGGGCTCCAGTTAGATTCAATTCCTAGCTGCTCCACTTCCATTCCAGCTCCCTGCTAATTGCCTGGGAAAGCAGAGGAAGATGGCCCAAGTGCTTGGGTCCCTATACCCACATAGGACACCCAGAAGAAAATCCTAGCTCCTGGCTTCGGCCTGGCTCATCCCTGGCCATTTGTTGAGGCCATTTGAGGAATGAACCAGAGAATGGAAGAACAATCTCTCTCTTTCTCTTTCTCTTTGTGTGTGTGTGTCCTCCTCTCTCTGTAACTCTGCCTTTCAACTAAATTAAAAAAGTAGAAATATTTTTGCTAGAGTATATGATGATATATTCATAACATTTGATATATAAAGTTATGATGAAAATAAATATGTCTAACTCAATAATATAATGCATGAAAAATCTATCTCTTCGGGGCAGGCACTGTGACGCAGCGGGTTTATGCCCTGGCCTGAAATGCCAGCATCCCATATGGGCGCCAGTTCGAGACTCGGCTGCTCCACTTCCAATTCAGCTCTCTGCTGTGGCCTGGGAAAGAAACAGAAGATGGCCCAAGTCCTTGGGCCCCTGCACTCGAGTGGGAGACCTGGAAGAAATTCGTGGCTCCTGGCTTTGGATCATTGCAGCTCCGGCCATTGTGGCCAATTGGAGCATGAACCAACAGATGGAAGACTTCTCTCTCTCTCTCTCTCTCTCTCTGTAACTCTGACGTTCAAATAAATAAATAAATTTTTAAAAAAAGAAAAAGAAAAAAATATCTGATGTCCAAATAGAGTACTGCCAGCAAATAATCCAACAGTTAAAAAAAAAGAAAGTCTATCTGTTCATAATACATACACAGTGACTGTAAGATACTGTTATTGCCATGGATTAATCTCTATGCTGTATTCATCCATGGGCAAAGCATTGAATAATGCTATAGTAAACCTTATAGTAAAACAGTCTGATCTCACTTGAAAAATTTAATCTAAGAAATGCCAGTAAATCCTCAAGTGTGTAATGCATACAGATTTAATGAAGATCATCCACAATATATATACAGTATATTTCTATATATATGCTAAAATTTTAACCACCAGAATAATCTAAATGATGATTTTTTCCAATGGAGTTTTTTCAAAGGAAGGGTTAATTCTATATTGCAAAATTTTCATTCACCCAGGCTGGCGCCGTGGCTCACTTGGCTAATCCTCCGCCTGCAGGTGCAGGCACCCCAGGTAATAGTCCCAGCTGGGGCACCGGGTACTAGTCCCCATTGCTCCTTTTCCAGTCCAGCTCTCTGCTGTCGCCTGGGAGGGCAGTGGAGGATGGCCCAAGTGCTTGGATCCCTGTACCTGCGAGGGAGACCAGGAGGAAGCACCTGGCTCCTGGCTACGGATCGGCGCAGTGCCGGCCGTGGCGGCCATTAGGGGAGTGAACCAATGGAAGGAAGACCTTTCTCTCTGTCTCTCCCTCACTGTCTATAACTCTCTCTCTCTCTCTCTCTCTCTCTCTCACTAACTCTGCCTATCAAAAAATAAAAAAGATAAATTTTCATTCACCCATTTAGTGTGTTGATTAAAAGAGCATATTTAACAGACACAGGCTCTCTGAGTTTGAATCTCCATTTTCTACTTATCAGCCATATGTCCATGTGCAAGCAATTTACCATCTCTCAGTCTCAGGCTCTCAGCTAAAAATATCACACACCTGTGATAGTCAAATTTTATGTATTAACTTGGCTAGGCTATAATGCCCAATTGTTCAGTCAGACACCAGTCTAGATGTTTTTGTAAGGTATTTTTTAGAAGGGACTAGCATTTAAGCAAGTAAAGTTTGAGAAGGCAGATTATTCTTCATAATATAAGTGTGCCTCAATGAATAAGTTGAAAACCTTTAAAGAAAAGATTGAGATCTCCTGACATGAAAGGATTTCTGCTTCTGACACTCACAACTGCGACACCAACTGATTCTTGGGGCTCCAACTGCTGGCCCAACCTTCAGACGTGCCAGCCCCACAGTCATGTGAGCCAATTATTTAATCTCTCTCTCTCTTTCTCTCTCTCTCTCTCTCTCTCACACACACACACACAAACACATACAGTCTTATTCTGTTTTTCTGAGGAACCCTTATTCACTTACCCACATAGGAATGTTGTGAAATTATTTGCTTTGAAATCTATTTTAATGTTAATGCAGTCACTTCAGCTTTCTTATGAATATGTTCACATTTCTCATTTTCCATTCCTTTCATTTTTTTTAAACTTGTGTGTATTTATTAGCATTTCTATTTAACAGGCAAAGAAACATATGGAGAGACATCTTTTATCAACTGGTTCATTCTGAAAATGCATGTGACAGCCAGGACTGGGCCATGGCTGAAGCTAGGAACCCAAAACTCCTTTTGGGTCTCCCATGTGGGTGACAGAGTCCAAGTACAGTGAGCTGTCATCTGCTGTCTCCCAGGATAAGCATTAACAGGAAGCCAGATAGGAAGCAGAGTAGCTGGAACTTGAACCAGGCACTCTGATATGAGGTGCAGGTATACCAAGCAGCAATTTAACTACTGCACAAGATGCTTGCCCTTCCATTCTTTTACTTTTAAGCATTTTGTGTCTTTATATTAAAAGTGCATGTTATTAGGCAATAAATACTTGGGTCTTGATGTTTTTATTCAGTCTGGCAATTTCTGTCCTTAACTCAGTGTCTAGAATATTTCTTTATTTTGCTCCAAATTTCCATGTGGTATCATTTTTCTTCTACCTGAAAGATTTCCTGCCATATTCTTGGAATACATTAGTCTTTATATCACCTCTGTTATTGAAAGATATTTTCACTGCTATAGAATTCTAAGTTGGCAGGATTTTTTCTTTCTAGACATTATTTTTCTATCTTCTCACAGGCAGTGCTTCCAATGATAAATCTGTTATCTTTTTCTGTGTTCCTCTGTACATAATGAGCCTTTGTCCCTTTCAGCTTTTTAGATCCATCATTTTGTTACTGATTTTGAGAAATTTATTTGTTATGTGCTTTGGCATAGTTTTCTACACATTTTTTATGCTAGAGATTCACTGAGTTTCTTGAAGAATTTTCAGACATTATTGCTTTAATATTTTTCTGCCTCTCTCCTTTCAAAAACTCCAATTATACACATATTGGGTCACTTGAAATGGGCCTGCCACTCAGGAAAGCTTCTTAAACACATGGACTACAGCTATTATAACTACTATAATATCATTTTCAGCTTATTCTAATAACTATGCCAGTTCTGGGCCGATTTCAATATGGTAATTTTTATTCTTGCTCTGGCATGTATTTTCCCACTATTTGAATGTTCACTATTTTCTTATTGGATGATAGACTTTGTGAATTTTATCTTGACTGGTGCCCAATATTTTTATGTCAATAAATATTCCTGAGTTTTTTTTCCATTGTTAAGCAAAACCAGAGCAGCATGTAGTGTAGGGTTAAAAATTCCTCACCCCTGAAGCCAGATCTTTCAGAGGACTCTATCCAATGCCCAATGAATTAGGAGGTTTTCTAGTCTGGCTAATGGAGACAGGCTCAACTATTGGTCCTGAGTGAGTACCAGCTAGTATTCCTTCTGAAATCAGAAAAGATCCCCTAAAATCTACACTGAAATGTGGCCCTTTAAGTTTCCCAGAAGTGCTATCTGGGGTGCCACATGTGCTACCGGAATTTGGGGTGCCATACGATTTCACCAAGGGCTTATTACTAAGTCCCCAATATTAATAAGTGCAAGAGGGTTCTTGCCTAATATTTAGAGAAGAATTCTAAATATCAGCACAGATAAATGAGGCAGCATGGTACATTTTAAGCTTTTATTTAGTGAGAAAGATGCATAAGAGTGAGAGCTTATTTAGGGGAGAGAGGTGAATAGGGGTTCATACCGAGCACCAGGAACCAGCCACGTGGAAGAGCATCTAGGCCTGTATCTGGGCCAGGAAGCCTAGGGCACATGGTCATGTGCTCTGGAGGCACAGGGCTACAGCAAGCTCCCTCCTGACAAGAGGCCAGGGAAGAAGAGCCGGGCCACACCGTGTCTGGCTTTAATCCACTTCCAAAGGGGAGTGGTTAATTAACCTGATTGGCTGGTGGGCACCCAGGTGTGGCTAGGTAGGGGAATGAGGCCACACAGGGACATGGCAAAGGCATCAGGTAGGGGCATGTGGTCACACAGGGGTGTGGCAAAGGCGTGGTCTTCCAGTTCACAAATCCAATCAATTTTAACCTGTATGCCTGCCTACTTCACTTCTAATCCTTACAACTTGTTCTCTCCCCAGTTTCTCAGTAGTTTTCCTCATATGCAGGCGCTGCTGAGTACTCAAGAGGGAGTTTCTGAAGATCTACAATGTTCTGTGTACAGCTTCTTCCCTTCTGATACTCTGCCCTGTGACCTTCAGCTACCATGGATTCACTCATCTCTTGCTTCTCAACTTAAGAAATCTGGGTGGGGCCAACATTGCGGCCAACCAGGTTAAGCCACCATCTGCAAGAGCATCCTTTTATGGGCATTCATTAGAGTCCTGGTTGCTCTACTTCTGACTGAGCTTCCTGCTAAAGCAACTAGAAAAGCAGCAGAAGATGGGCCAAGTACTTGGGCCACTGCACCCACGTGGGAAACCTGGAAGAAGCTTCTGGTTCCTGGCTTTGCCTGGCCTGGCCCTGGTTGTTGAGGGCATCTGGGAATTGAACCAGTGGATAGAAGATATCTTTCTCTCTCTCTCTCTTTCACTCTCTGTAACTCTGAGTTTTAAATAAATGAAATTTATTTATTTTTAAAAAAGAGGGCTCACCTCAATTATTTCCTATCTGTCAGTCACCTCTCCTCCAGCTACCTCATGCACAATATTGGGAAAACCATCCATACATTATGTATGGGTTTTGTTTTGTTTTGTTTTAATTTTTCAGTTGTTTCATGCAGAAAGGTAAATCTCATCCTTTTTAGTCCATCTTGGCCAGATGAAGTCCAATGTTCTGAAAAATCTAATGAGATCATGAAAGGAAAGTACTTGGAGAGAGTCCAATGATGATGCCTATTATTATTATTGCCATTAGCGTTTTTGAGCTGTTTATAATGTACTTTTATACAAACTTCCTCAATGTATGAACTAAGTTTTCATAAATATGAGGAAAGTATGGAGCAATGAAAATATTAACAGCCAATAATAATTGAGTACTAAGTGCTTTAAATTAATTGCCCATTTAATTTCAGTTCAACACTATAAAGTAAGGTATATTATCTGCATTTTATAGATGGGGAATCTGAGGATCAGGAAGATTAAATAAATCGTTCAAGGTTAAGCAGCTCCTAAGTGGTCAATAGAGAACAGAGCCAAGGTCTGTCTAACTCCAAAGCCAAATCTCTTAACCTTCATATACCACTGTCAGATCACTCCTAAGCAACTGTGAAAAACATCCTTTCTTCACAACCCCAAAGATTTTGGAAAAGCACTGAATAAAACTGCATCTTACTGTCACCATAGGTTTTTCTAAGTACTAATATCCAAAGGTAATTTCCATAAATATGCTATGAAAGTATGGGTTTCAGTGTAATGTTCTTGAACTTGAAGTCCCATCAACAGAGAAAAACACACGAGACTGCTAGCATGGCAAGGGTTGCAGCTTCAGCAGTGCACAGGTTGCGGTTTCAGCAGTGCAAAGCATAAACATAATAGGAATCATTTTATGAAACTGCCAGTTAAACGCAACAGAACAAAACTGGGACTAAGGGGCAAAGGCCATATGTGAAATTGCTGCCCCAAATAACTCATCAAGATGTTTCTCCAGTCAATATGAGAGTTATTATAAAATACCTGTTGTTTGCACAGGTATAACATACAAAACTATGTATATCCATCTAAATTCAGAGAGATTTTACTACATGCAAATGTAAGATTTCTAAAGCCTTTCTATGCATAAACATGAAAGAATTATAATATCATTATTATTTGAAAACACAAAATTCTAAAAGAAACATGTTTTCCAAATTCTCTCCTTTTGACTTAAAAATGTATCTCCCTTCCAAAAACACCCATGTTTTCAGTTCTTCCCCCCAAAGGTAATTATGATGAATTACATTTTGCTTTCTGAATGAAAAAAAAAAAAAAGATATACAAATGCCTAGAGAGTTCCTTATTTAAAATATGTTTAAAATTTCTCATTATATTTAAAACATTTTTTGAAGTTTGTATTATTACAACTTAGATTGTAGTTTCTGCCATTAATCCAACCTATTTCAATTATTATCCATGGTAATATTTTCAAAATATTCAAAAAGACTATATTAGCCCAGGAAGCCAAATAGCATTGCTCTACGGACTCTACTGATGAGAAATGAAAATCGAGGGTGTATGCAGCTCACTGGTAATCACTGCATTCTGAACCTACGGAGCACAGGGAGGTTGTGCCGTAGTTGAATGGATTGTCCCAATCTCAGAAAAAAAGACCACACGACAGTTTATAAAATGCAATGAGATCATCTATAAAGACATGATATACTTTGGCATTTTATTTTTCTTCTCTGTCTTTTACTTGTGGTTTCTGGCAAGTTGCTCTCATTTGGGTTTGTTTGGTATTTTGTGGGAATCTTTTACTGTCTTCTGCTGATTTTATGATATCCAATTTATGAACGCTGGCACTAAATGACATAATAATGAGATTATCTGTTCTGGAATCATTCTACCTTTAAACAACATCTTGATTATTCTCAGGACTTAGATGAACTGAATCACTAATATTAATCACACATATTGATCCCCTCTTTTACAAAAAATAAGAAAAAGTGGGACTTCAATTAAGCATGGAACCTATCCTTAATTGTGATTATTTCATACTTATTATTCTCTCCTTTAAGAACCATCAACAGATATTTTGGTGAGAATGAAAAACAAAGAGAAATTGAGGAGTTTGTTCTACCCTCATTAAGAACAAAATTACAGGCCAGTGCCACGGCTCACTTGGCTAATCCTCCGCCTGCCGCACCGGCACCCCAGGTTCTAGTCCCAGTTGGGGCGCCGGATTCTGTCCTGGTTGCTCCTCTTCCAGGCCAGCTCTCTGCTGTGGCCCAGGAAGGCAGTGGAGGATGGCCCAAGTGCTTGGGCCCTGCACACGCTTGGGAGACCAGGAGGAAGAACCTGGCTCCTGGCTTCAGATCAGCACAGCACCCCAGCCGCAGCACTCCAGCCATAGCGGCCATTTGGGGGGTGAACCAACAGAAGGAAGACCTTTCTCTCATCTCTCTCTCACTGTCTCACTCTGCCTGTCAAAACAAAACAAAACAAAACAAGAACAAAATTACAAGAACAAGGATGTAGAGGATTTCCAGTGATCTAAAAAGTGAAGAAAGAGTCTATGAAAAATCAAGTTCTCATTTTATTTGGAATCTAAAAATCAAGTTCTCATTTTATTTGGAATCTATAACTGGTTAAGGAATACAGTTCTGAATGTCTTTAAGTCTCACTTATTACCATTTTTCTATATAATATGCTGTAGTGATCAGCAGTAGATCATTCATGTGCCTATTTGAATTGAGTTCCTGGTACCTGGTTTCAGCTAGGCCCAGCTCTGGCTGCTGCAAGTATTTGAGGAGCAAACCAGGAGATGGGAGGTCTGTCTGTCTGGCTGTATATGTCTATCTCTCTGCCAAATAAGAATAAAAGGGATAATAAAAAAGAATAAAAAGGATACCAAGCATCGACATTTTTGTTTCCAAAATAATTCAAATGTGCACATTTGGAGAACTGAGAATATCAGTGGCGATACTTCCCTACAACATAGAACAGTCTCTGATACAAGATGTTGCCTGATTCCAAGTCCTGGCCTTGTGTCTTAGCATTTGTCTTTGAAAAAGTTTTTCATTGCCTCCAAACACTGGTTTACTCAAGTGTATAATAAATACAATATTTTTTTCACATTGCTATTGCAGGGGCTAAGTGAGAAAAATGTACAGTTAACACTTAGTGAAAAGGAAAAAGAAAGAACTCTAATGTTCAATATATGTCAACATTGCCAGACACTAATTATGCATCTCCCATGCATGACTTCTAATTCTCATACACACTAAGCAAAGTGCTTTCAACTCAAATTCTAAAAACAGAGCTTAAAATAGAGAACTGGTCTGAGAGTACACATCTACAACAGCATTCAAACCAAGCCTTTCTAACTCAAAAGGTTTTCTTCCCTTTATGCAACAGGTCTCCCAAACAAAACAAAATGGTTGTGAATATGGACTTAGTTATTAGCAGAATATCATACAAACCCCATCAGTATATTACTTTTGAGTGATTTCAAAAGATGATACTTATAAAGGGTTTAGGCTTGTACTAGACAGAAAATAAAAGGATTTATCATTATCATTATAATCATTATCTTCACAATGTCCCATTGTGCTTTCTAAAACCCTTGTGGAATGTGGGATTCTATCTCATTACTGTATTGATCAGTCTCTACTGAGCTTTCTTTTTAAAGTGTTTCAAAGTTGATCACCTGACCCACAGGAATTCTCATTCGTTATTAATACCAAACAATATACCATAAACAAAATGCATGGCATTGTGTACATATTTCATAATTTTTTTTCCCATGTTACATTAAATGAGCCAAGCCTAAAGAAATATCTTCAAGCAAAGGAGGAAGACATACATATAGGTTAAGATAAAAACACCAGAAGGAAAACAAAGAAATAGTCCATCCTATTCATACAATTCAATGTTTCTGAATACATTAAAACATTTTATTTAAGTTATCACCTCCTTAAAGAAGTTAAAATGAATCTCAAAGCACTTATCTGATTTGTTCCTAGTTTCATTTAATCTAAATAATTCCCAAAATAGGACAATTTTACCCTCCAGGGGAATGCGTGGAAAAATGCTTGGTTACCACAACTTGGGAAGTGGGGGATGCTACAGAATTGATGGGTGGAGATCAGAGATACTGCTAAACATCCTACATGCACAGGACAGGCCCTACAACAATGAATTACCCAGCCCAAAATGCCAATAACTTTGAGAAACTGATATTCTCAGTTCTCCAAATGTGCACATTTGAATTATTTTGGAAACAAAAATGTCAATGCTTGGTATCCTTTTTATTCTTTTTTATTATCCCTTTTATTCTTATTTGGCAGAGAGATAGACATATACAGCCAGACAGACAGAGACCTCTCATCTCCTGGTTTGCTCCTCAAATACTTGCAGCAGCCAGAGCTGGGCCTAGCTGAAACCAGGTACCAGGAACTCAATCCAAGTCTCCTACTTGGGAATCAGGGTCCCAACTACTTGAGCCATAACTGATGACTCCCATGGTGTGTATTAGCAGGAAACTGGAGCTGGCACCAGAGCTAGGGCTCAGATCCAGGCACTCCAACAAGAAGTTGGAGGTGGCTTAACCACTGCAGCAAATACTCACTCTTGTAATTCTAACTTAAGTGGTCTTCACATTGTGAAGATAATGATTATAATGATAATGTGGCCTAGGCACACATCTATAAAGATCCCCTGGTTCAGGGCCAGCACAGTGGCACAGCAGGTAAGGCCACTGCCTGCAGTGCTGGCATCCCATATGGGTTCGAGTCCTGGTTGCTCCACTTCTGATCTATCTCTCTGCAATGGCCTGAGAAAGCAGTAGAAGATGGCCCAAGTCCTTGGGCCTTTGCATCCCCTTGGGAGACCTGGAAGAAGCTCCTGGCTCCTGGCTTTGGATCAGCGCAGCTCCGGCCCTTGTGGCCAGCTGGGGAGTGAACCAGCAGATAGAAGACCCCTCTCTCTGCCTCTCCTTCTCTTTCTATGTAGCTCTGACTTCTAAATAAATAAATAAATCTCTAAAAAAGAAAAAAGGATCCCCTAGCTCCTCAGGTGATTCCAATATGCTCTGCAACCAGAGATATGAATCACTGGCCTAAACAAAGCTAAGTAATTTAAATTAGGAAATAGAAGAAATGGTTCCCGTGAGGAAAAATGCTTTCTGAGGTTTTGGCAGCTGGATTCCCACTTTTCTCCCTTATGCTTGTCCCTTCTCCTGACTTTTATCAGAGATTCCATCATAATTCACTTTTTGTTAACGATATTTTACAAAAACAGTATTCTAATAAAATAAATCTCACTTAGATTAGATAAAAATGAAAGTAGACAATTAGATCTCACCCCCACACAAAATGTCCCACAACTGATGTCACTATTTATGTGACTTTTACCTGCAATATTTCCTGTAAACAACCATGAGGTTTTATTTTTGTCTCTAAAATGTCTTTGCCTCTTTTAACTTGGATCTGCAATGATATTCTTTATGCAAATTTGCAATTCTTTCTACAAATTCTTTCTGTTCTTGGCTCTCCCACTCTAGGCTCTACTTGGTCCAGTACTTAACTACTCCAGTCAGCCTAGAAGCAAACAAGTTCATCTAAACTTTCACACAGAATCCTAAATCAATGTTTGTATTATAGTTTGAGCATTAATTCCAGTTTGAACAAAATTCCTCCAAAGTCCCACCAGTTAGGGGTTTGCTCTGCAAAGTCTTATGTTAATAGTGATTGGATTAAGGATAGAGCCTATTCCAATTATTTTGGCCACTTTTTTTTTGAAGGTGGAGCCTCTGGAAAGTGATTAGATTGGATAAAGTTGCCTAGATGGGGCACCATGAGTTGCTTTATAAAGACAGACACATGGACATGGAGAAGCATGCTCCTTGTCTCTGTGCTTTCTGATTGCTTGCTATGTTGTAGCTTTGCAATTGCCACACTCTGGCATCATCAGATAGTTGAATCAGGGGAGCCCACCCTATCTTGGACTGTAAACTCTTCAAATTGTAAGCCAATATAAACCTTTCTTCAAAAGTAGCCCGTGTTACATTTGTTACTTTATTCAAGAAAGCTAACTGATACAGTATGGGAGAATGGGAGATTCCCAGAAACCCTGCCGAGTCTCTCATCTCTATACCAGAAGTAACTTATTCAGTCACTGCTGTTATTGTGTAGTGGAAAGCCAAAATGTGTGGAGGAAGTGATGACTTAATTTCTCTAATTTAAGTTTCTTCACACAGATTGACTTCGAAATCTCACTAGACTGAGTGAAAGATTTAAAATATATACTAGGGAAGATGATCTCAGGCACATTTGTTACAGGGCTGGTGATTTTGAATGTTCCACAATAAATGTACAGATCATTCCCTCCTTTGGATAACAGCTTTACCAGCGGCGGCTCAAAGTCCAATTTCTGCCAACGGAGGAGGGTTATTTTAAGTTATTTGACGAAATGGTTTTAACGCCCAGAAATAAAGCAAGCTGCTCTAATGTATATTAGCTGTAGACTTTATTTCCTTCCCATGCCACAAGCTGCTGCAGAGTAGATGGGAGACTCCCACGCTTTATGGGACTTAGATACTTTCCGTTTTAAAAAATGGCAAATGTAAATGGCAGAAGCAGCACCGTTAGACATTTCGGAACTCTGTTTGTTGCCCTGCAGCAAAGGTAATCTCAGAAACGCATATGGAAGAGCACAGCATTAAAAATAATGTGATTTGTAGCATGAAATATTTATCATCCCTGCCAAAGAGAGTCTGAAAAATAAACAAGAAAAAACACTGAGTAAATAAACACACACACTCATGAATCACAAAGGAACCCTTCCTTTCTTAGCCCTTTTTTTTAATCTCAACTCCCTGTGTTGCATATACCTGAAAAGTATTCCTTTACAATAGAGGTCTATTGTAAATATTTTTTAATTTATCTTTATTATTTTCTATTTATCTGAAAGTCAAAGATAGAGAACACTACTAATTACTAGTTCGCTCCCTAAATACATACAATGGCCTTTGCCGAGTCAGGAATGGAGCTGGGAGCCAGAAACTCAATCTTGGTCACCTGTGTGAGTGGCAGAGCTCCAAGTTTAAACCATCACTGCTGCCTTCCAGAGTCTGCATTAAGAAGAAGCTGGAATCAGAAGCTGGGGCTGAGACTGGATCCCAGGTATTTCATTATAGGATGCAACGCCTTGCTCCAACTAGTAAATAGCTTAGGATCTGTAGACTGTACTGTCTCTGTTGCAACAACTCAACTTTCCTGCTATATTGTTGAAGCAACCATAAACAACATGCACACAAATGGGCTCAAATGGATGCCAGTAAAACTTTGAATGCCTTCCAATGAAACTGTATTTATGGACACTGAATTTTGAATTTCACATCATTTTCACATGGTATGAAATACTAGTTTTCTTTGGTGTTTTTCTCCTTCTTAAAATATCAAAATCATTCTTAGCTTGCAAGCTGTACAAAAAGAGGCAGCCACCTTGGTTTGGCCCTTGCCCCTAGCTTATTGATACTGTCCTATAGTGTTTCTTTTCAATTTATAGAATTTTTATAATATTCATTAAAGTTTAATTATAAGAATTTCTGGGTAGCAATAGGGAGTTATAGAGCTATTAACAGTATCCTGAGTCTGACACCTAAAAATGCTTACTAGAATATAAAGGTTGGGGAGGGGGGGAGAAAGAGGAAAGAAATCTTTTTAAGAATTGATATAGTCCAAAGAAGGTAAGGAAGCCTGATGAAGTTAAGAACACAATGGGAACTCAAATCAAGGAAAAAGTCAGCACCAAGCCACTGGTATAAATTGGAAAAAAATACACATCCTTGGTGGGCAGACCAGGTACAAGGCTTCAGACACAAACATGGCAGAAATTTGGACAAACTCATATAAAGCTCACAATAAGAATTAGACCTTCAGGGAATGATGCCTGAGTAATAAATTATAACAATTTAGTTTAGAGATCTTAATTGACTTTGTTTTCAGTTCAGGAGTCAGGCAGCACTACTTTCCACTAAACAAAATCAGGATTCCAGCAGACTAAACAGAAGATATTGGTTTAAACCGCAGAAAACAGAAAAGGTCTAAAGAAAACAGAAACAAAAGAACAAAAAGCAGATTGGTCATTTCAAAGTTATTTCCTTTGTACCATGGCAGCAGGGAGAAAAGCACAATAGAAATATAACTGATTGGTTAACATTTTGTGTAGGGATTAAATTAAAGGAAATGCCATTGTCATGAAAAGTGATACCAGCCTGCTCTGGAAATTTGGCTCTTATCTCTCTAATCCTGAGTCCAGGGAAGGTCAGATAAACAGCTTAGTGTCAGCTTGTTGATGTGGAACTTTAGCATGAGTGACTCCATTTTGATTTTTAGTCTGGTCTGTTGGGACCAAGTACAAAGAGCTTAATCCAAAACAATGGCCTCCAGTAAGTTTTATTTAGCAAAGAGAACTAGGAAAAAAGCAAGTGAGAGATATGTGTTTAGCAAAAAAGATTGACTTTCTATTTATTTATTTTTTTATTTTTATTTTTTTTCTTTTTTTAACTTTTATTTAATGAGTATAAATTTCCAAAGTACGATTTATGAATTACAATGGCTTCTCCCCAATACCGTCCCTCCCACCCACAACCCTCCCCTTTCCCACTCCCTCTCCCCTTCCATTCACATCAAGATTCATTTTCGATTATCTTAATATACAGAAGATCAGCTAGTATACATTAAGTAAGGATTTCAACAGTTTGCTCCCACACAGAAACATAAAGTGAAAAATAATAGATGATTTTTTTAAATGATGATGAAATCAGAACAGACCTATTGTCATGTTTAATCCCAGTGAGAGTCAAGTTGAGAATTGATAATTTCTTTTTTTTTACAGAAGATCAGTTTAGTATGCATTAAGTAAAGATTTCAACAGTTTGCACCCCCATAGAAACACAAAGTGAAATATATTGTTTGAGTACTCGTTATAGCATTAAATCTCAATACACAGCACATTAAGGACAGAGATCCTACATGAGGAGTAAGTGCACAGTGACTCCTGTTGTTGACTTTACCAATTGACACTCCTGTCTATGGCATCAGTAATCTCCCTATGCTCCAGTCATGAGTTTCCAAGGCTATGGAAGCCCTCTGAGTTCTCCAACCCTTATCTTGTTTAGACAAGGTCATAGTCAAAGTGGAGGTTCTCTCCTCCCTTCAGAGAAAGGTACCTCCTTCTTTGAAGACCTGTTCTTTCCACTGGGATCTCACTCACAGAGATCTTTTGCCAGAGTGTCTTGGCTTTCCATGCCTGAAATACTCTCATGGGCTTTTCAGCCAGATCCGAATGCCTTTAGGGCTGATTCTGAGGCCAGAGTGCTATTTAGGACATCTGCCATTCTATGAGTCTGCTGAGTATCTCACTTCCCATGTTGGATCACTCTCCCCTTTATTTATTCTATAGGTTAGTGTTAGCAGGTACTAGACTTGTTTATGTGCTCCCTTTGACTCTTAGTCCTTTCATTATATTTTTATTTTTGACAGGCAGAGTGGACAGTGAGAGAGAGACAGAGAGAAAGGTCTTCCTTCGCCGTTGGTTCACCCTCCAATTGCTGCCACAGCCGGCGCACCACGCTGATCCGAAGGCAGGAGCCAGGTGCTTCTCCTGGTCTCCCATGGGGTGCAGGGCCCAAGTACTTGGGCCATCCTCCACTGCACTCCCTGGCCACAGCAGAGAGCTGGCCTGCAAGAGGGGCAACCGGGACAGAATCCGGTGCCCCATCTGGGACTAGAACCCGGTGTGCCGGTGCCACAGGCGGAGGATTAGCCTATTGTGTTGCGGTGCCGGCCGAGAAAGATTGACTTTCAAGGTCTGAGTAGGAGAGAAAAAGTTTTCTCTGGGAATTCATAGATGTCAGCCTTGACATAATTTTGCAGACAGAATACATAACATCCACTGGTTCCAAAAATTGCCATCTAATAACACCAATTTACAGGTCTGGAATGTCTATATTTACAGTATGTTAATTTAAACAAATAATTTAAATAATAATTTCTCACAGTAAAATACCTCAAAAATGCACAAAGAGATAATGCTATGAGCAAGAGAAGCAAAAAATAAAAATAGTAGATATAATAAAAGAGACATCCTATATAGAAGTTGTCAGAAAATAAAAGATTAACATGATTATTAGGTTTAATATAAAAAAGAAGAGCCAGCGCCGTGGCTCACTTGGCTAATCCTCTGCTTGCAGCGCTGGGTTCTAGTCCTGGTAGGGGCGCTGGATTCTGTCCCGGTTGCTCCTCTTCCAGTCCAGCTCTCTGCTGTGACCCAGGAAGGCAGTGGAGGATGACCCAAGTGCTTGGGCCCCTGCACCTGCATGGGAGACCAGGAGGAAAAACCTCGCACTGGCTTCCACAGTGTGCCAGCCATGGCGGCCATTTGAGGGGTGAACCAATGGAAAAAGGAAGACCTTTCTCTTTGTCTCTCTCTCTCTCTCTCCCTGTCTAACTCAGCCTGTCAAAAAAAGAAAAAGAAAAAAAGAAGGAATTGAAGACAAAATAAATATGTAAAAATCTCTCAAAAATGACTAGCATGTTATAAACAAAAACAAAATAGGATTTTTGGAAATGCAATCAACAAAATTAAGACCAGAATTGTTGGAAAGAATAACAGTGAACCAAGGGCTGACATTTTCCAGAAATGAAGGTAATGAGATGTTGATGTCAGAGCATAAAGACACAGTGGGTATTAGTGATAGGTGACAATAGCTTTACAGCTGAGTTTTAGTAAGGAGAGATGAAGAAGGGTATGGATGTATCAGTGAAGGCTTCCCTATGCATTGTAAGATGTTTAGCACCATTCCAATCCTTATACTATTTAGTGGCCACCACCAAACCCTGACCCTAAATGTGACCATCAAAAATATCTCCATACTTCGCCAAATGTACCCAGAGTAAAGGAATTGCCCCAAATGGTAACAATTGTTTCTAGCAAAGCTTCACACCAAGTTCTTCATTTACCCTCTCTTATTTTCTTACAATTGTCCTATCTGGCATTCATTTCTAGCCCTCCACAAAATCTACTTTTAGTTAAGTCACTCACTGAAGACCTTCCATTGCTAAATTTAGTGTTCATAGTTAGGTATCTATTATAGTCCTCCAAACATTTGGCAGAGTTAAACATCCTTTCTCCTATCTTCACTTGGATAACAAACAAGTGAACATTTTACTGTGTCCAACTTGGGTGTCATCCCAGATACTCACCCAACCCTGGAGCACTGACCAGAGCTCCCTGGCCACAACAAGACACACCTCTGGGTAGTCACTGAAAGAGCAGAGACTCCACTAAGTCACAGAGTCATAGTTCAAAGATTAAAGCTGTCAGAGGATAAAACCAATAAGTAATTAAAAAATGCCAAAAAAGTAAATGCAGAAATTCAAGAAACAAGAACATGGAAGACAACATGACCTCCTCCCCCAAAAAGGAACACAACACTTCAATATTAGAATGTGAAAATGAAGAGGTTAATGAAATGCCTCAAAATGAATTCAAAAGATTAATCACAAGATTACAAAGAAGCAAATTCACCAGATGAAGAAATGCATGCAAGACACAGAAGAAAACATCTCCTATGAGACTGACGTTTTGAAGAGATATCAAACTGAAATATTAGAAATGAAGATTAAAACATGCCAAATAAAAAGCACAGTGGAAAGCCTTAACAACAGACTTGCTGGGGCAGAAGAAAGAATATGTGAACTAGAAGACAAATCTTTGGAAATATCTCAGTCACACACACACACACACACACACACATAACAGAAGATATTAGAAAAATTAAAATTGGTGTTGGAGATTTATGAGATAATACCAAATGATTCATATACAAGTCTTAGAAGTTCCTGGTGGTATGGAAAGAGATAATGGATTAGAAGTAATATTCAGTGAAATAATTACAGAAAACTTCTCCAATTTGGAAAAAAAAGGGAAATCCAAGTACAGGAAGCACACATAACTCCCTGTAGACATGATGAGAAAAGATCTTCATCATAACAAATTGTAGTCGAACTTCCCACAGTAAAACATAAAGAAAATATTCTAAAATGTTCACAAAAGGAACCCCAGATTATTTTAAGGGATCCCCAATTAGTCTCTCAGCTGACTCCTCATCAGAAAACCTATAGGCTAAGAAAGAATGGCAAGACATAGTCCAAGTCTTAAAAGAAAAAGACACTCAACCCAGAATACTGTACCTTGCAAAGTTCTCATTTATGAATGTAGGTGAAATGAATACCTTCCATAACAGAAATTGAGAGAATCTGTCACCACTCACCATGCTTAAGAATATGCTACACACAGAAACACAGAAAGATAGTCATCATTATGAAAGAACATGAAGGCAGAAATTCTCCCAGTAAAAGTACAAAGGAAATCTAAAGCAAACAATCGAATATTTACAGAAAAATGATGGGGACAAATAATTACTTATCACTAATAACCCTGAATATAAATGGCCTCAACTCTGCAGTTAAAAGATACAGACTAGGTGAATGGATTAAAAAACAAGATCCACCTATTTGCTGCCTACAAGAATCACAACTCACCAACAAGAAACATGCAGGCTGAAAGTGAAAGGATGAAAAAAAGTATTCCATGCTAGGGGAAAGCAAAACCAAAAGGTGTACCTAACCTAATAGACTTAACACAAAAACTGTTAAAAGACACAAAGAAGGCAACTATGTAATGATTAAAAGTTCAATTCTACAGGAAGATGTGACCATAATAAATTTATATGTACTCAATTACAGGATGCCTGGTTACTTATAATAAATGTTAATGGATCTAAAAGGATACAAATACTCCAATACAACATTAAAGTTGGACATCAACACCCCACATTCATCAATGGACAAATCAACTAGAGAGAAAATCAACAAAGAAACAACAAAACTAATCTACACTATGAACCAAATAGACAACTGATATCTACAGAACCTTTCATTATACAGTTGCCAAGTACACATTCTTTTCTTCAGTGCATGAAACTTCTTCTACAATAGAACATATATTAGGCCATAAAGCAAGGCTAAGCAAATTCAAAAAACTGAAATCATCCCATGCATCTTTTCTGACCAAAATGGAATGAAGCTGGAAAATAAACAACTCAAGAATTTCTAGAATAGATTCAGATACATGGAGACTGAACAATATACTTTTGAATAAACAGTGGGTCACAGAAGAAATAAAAAAGGAAATCAAAAATTTTGGGAAATGAATGAAGATGACAATACAACATATCAAAGATCTCTACAATGAAAATTACACAACACTAGAGAAAGAAATAGAAGAAGACACAAAAAATGAAAAAAAATCTTCCATGTTTGTAGATTGGAAGAATTAATATCATCAAAATGTCCATACTACAAAAAGCAATGCAATGCAATCCCAACCAAATATCACTGACATTCTTCTCAGATCTAGAAAAAACAACATTAAATTTCATATGAAATCAGAAGAGACCCCAAATAGCTCAAGCAATCTTATACAACAAAAACAAAGCCAGAGGCATCACAATATCAGATTTCAAGAAATAGTACAGGGCACTTATAATCAAAACAGCCTGGTAATGGCACAAAAACAATGGACATACCAATGGAGCAGAATGGAAATTCCAAAAATCAATCCATGCATCTACAACCAACTTATCTTTGACACAAGGCTAAAATCAATCCTTAGAGCAAGGACAATTTCTTCAACAAATGGTGCTGGGAAAACTGGATCTCCATGTACAGAAGTATGAAGCAAGACCTATACTTTACTTCTTACGCAAAAATGTACTCAAAATGAATCAAACATCTATATCTACAACCCAATAGAATCAAATTTTCAGAGAACATTGGGGAAACTCTGCAATACATTAGCAGAGACAAATAGTTCTTAAAAAACACCCCTGAGGTGCAGGTATTCAAAGCCAAAATTGACAAATAGGATTACATCAAATTGAGAAGCTTCTGCACTGCAAAAGAAACACTCAGCAAAGTGAAGAGGCAACAGACAGAATGGGAGAAAATATTTGCGATCTATGAAACCGACAAAAGATTAATACTCAGAACCTATAAAGAGCTCAAGAAACTCAACAATAACAAAACAAACAATCCAGTTAAGAAATGGGTGAAATACTTGTATAGGCCTTTTTTTTCAAAGAAGAAATTCAAATAGCAAAAAAACACCTGAAAAAATGCTCAGAATCACTAGTTATCAGGGAAATGCAAATTAAAACCACAATGAAGTTTCACTTCACCCCAGTTAGAATGGCTCTCATATAAAATCAACAAACAACAAATGCTGGTGAGGATGTGGAAGAAAAGTTACCTTAATCCACTGCTGATGGGAATGTAAAATGGTACAGCCTCTGTGGAAGACATTATGGAGATATATCAGAAATCTGAATATAGACCTACCATACGACCCAGCCATCCACTTCTGAGAATTTACCCAAACAAAATGAAAAGAGCATATAAAAGAGTTTTCTGTACCACATATTCATTGAAGCTCAATCTACAATAGCTAAGAAATGATATTAACACAGATGTCTATCAACTGATGCTTGAAAAAAGAAAATGTGATATATATACACTATGGAATATTAATCAGCCATAAAAAAGAATGAAATCCTGTATTTTGTAACAAAATAGATACAACTGGAAACCATTATGTTTAGTGAATAAGCTCATATCAAAATGAAAAATATTGGAATTGGTGCTGTGGTGTAGAAAGTAAAGCTGCTGGCTGCAGTGCCAGCATCCCATATCGGTGCTGGTTCTAGTCCCAATTGCTCCACATCCAATCAAGCTCTCTGCCACGGCCTGAGATAGCAGTAGAGGATGGCTCAATTCCTTGGGGCCCTACACCCACATGGGAGACGCATAAGAAGCTCCTGGCTCCTGGCTTTGGATTGGCGCAGCTCCAGCTGTTCCTGCCATCTGGGGAGTAAACCAGAGGATAGAAGACCTCTCTCTCTCTCTTTCTCTCTCTGCTTCTGCTTCTCGGTAACTCTGCCTTTCAAATAAATAAATAAATCTTTAAAAAATCAAAAAGACAAATATCTATGTTTTCTCTGATATTTGCCAGTTAACACAGAATATCAAAAACTGTATAGGAATAAAACAGACATTTTGTGATATAGTTGTTTTTAGCCTTTGTTTATAATCCTGTGGAACTATGGTCTTCCTACTTTCTGCTTGTTGAAATTTATGGTTAGTAGTTCATGAAGCCTGTGATCATAGAGGGGACTGAAATTATGTCTTTGTAAAAAATTTTTTTTAAAAAAGGAAGGAAGGAGGGGGTTGAAAGAGGGAGGAGAAGGAGAGAGAGGTAAGTATGGTTATCATGTTTTAACTGTATCTATGAAATACACAAATATGTTCTATTTATATCAATAAAAATTTAAAAATTTAAATTTATATTTTAAAACAGAGGGCCAGCACTATGGCATAGAAGGTTAAGGCTGTGCCTTCAGTGCTGGCACCCTATGTGGACGTTGGTTCAAATCTGGCTGCTCCACTTCTGATCCTGCTCCTTGCTAATGTGCCTGTTAAAGCAATGGAAGATGGCCCAAAAACCTGGGCCCCTGCACCCATGTGGGAGATCCAGATGAAGCTCCTGGCACCTGGCATCAGCCTAGCCCAGCCCTGGATGTTATAGCCTTTGGGAAGTAAATCAGTGCTTGGAAGATATCTCTCTCCCTTTCTTTCTCTCTCTCATTCTCTCTCTCTCTCTCTCTCTCTCTCTCTCTCTCTGTAATTCTCCTTTCAAATAAATAAATATTCTTTTAAAATAAACAAAATGGTAGAATTCCTTAAAAAAAACTTGCCTACTTTGATTCTAGAAGAACTAGAATAGCACAATAATCTTATGACCAAAAAATCAAATCAACTAAAATTCTTCTATCAAGAAAATAGGAAAATAGGGTACAGGTTTTATGATGCTATGCTTTAAACTTCTGCTTGGGACATTTACACCCCTTTTTGACTGCCTAGTTCAAGTTCCATCTCTGTTTCCAATCTAGCTCCTGCTAATGCACCTAGGAGACAGCAGATGATAGACCAAGTAATTGGGTTCCTGTCACCCATGTGGGAGACCCTGATGGAGCTCTGGGCTTTTGGCTATGGACTGGGCCAGTCCTGCTGTTATAGGCATTTGTATAGTGAAGCAGCAGATGGAACATGGGTCTTTCTCTTTCTTTCTCTCTCCCCCCTCCTCCACTCTCTCTGGACCCATCTCTGCCTCTCTTTCTCTGTCACTTTATTTTTCAAATAAATAAATTTTCAAAAGAGAAAATAGGAAGTTCAGGTAGACGTTCAAGTGATGCCTACCAAACATGCAAAAACATATGATCCAAAATTGCACAAATTATTCCAGAGACACAAAGAAAAGGAGAACTCAACTCACTTTATAGACTTGACACTAAAACCTTAGGGAAACAGAAGATAAAATAGAAAATTTCATAAGGAACATGCATACAAACAAAAAAAATTTAAATTTTAGTAAACTAAATACAATAATGCTTAAAAAGGATTGCTAATTTTTTTCAGCTAGTGGTAATAAGGTCCAGCATTTATTAAGCACTTACAGAATATGTTAGGTGCTCATCTAAGTGCCTTATGTGTACTAATTCACTTACTCCTCACAGCTTATGAGATAGGAACCATTACTATCCTCATTTTACAGGGACTGGAACTGAGGCACAAAGGGACGAAGCAACTTGCTTAAAGTGAAATAGAGATTCAGTAGAGGAGCTGGGGTCCATACTTAGAAAGCCTGGCTTCAATGCCCAAACCCTGAACCTGAAGCATCACATCACAAGGGGTTCTCCTCACAGGAGGAGCTAGCTGTCCAAGAGTTGCAATGCTTAGCAATCACCCAGAGCACAGCACAGATGCTGTGTTTTTAGACTGCAGCTTGCAGAGCGGCCTGTGGCCTGGTCCACGTCAGTTCATCACTCCCTAAGCGTATCCTTCCCCTCCACTATCTTCTGCCCACTCCATGCACAGTGCTGGCTTTTCTGTCTATGTGCTTTTCTTTTCCTTCCCTTTCTTTCTCTCCTATTCCTCCAGGATCTGCATGAGCAGAGGCACTATCTGAGTTCTTTTTTGGCACTCAGAATACACTGCTGGTCCCTGAGCTGCACCTTCCCCAGCCACTCTGTTTGCCAGTGAGATCCTCCTCAAGCCAGAGGCCAAGTGTGTTCAGCCTACAAAGCAAAGAAAAGAAGAAAGACCCAACAATTCTGAAAGCAACTGCCCTACCTAGTCTCAGTGCTGTCTCCCCACATCGGAGTATCGGTTGCCTTGATGCATTGATCTGTCTTGTCTTTAAACCAAGTCAATGGCACAGTGAAAGAATGCCCACAACTCTTCCTTTTCTTGCTTATGGTCCATGTGAAGTAAAGTTTGTATTTTAGATGAATCTGTTCTCTTTGAATCTCTCTTCAGCACTTTTACCTGCTTAATTGCGCGGCACCTCCATCGTCCTGCCTGCTGTCAGACACAGCTTGTCCAACATACTGTAAAGAAGCATGTCTCCTTTTTGCACTTTCAGCTAACCTTGGATTGGGGAGGGAGAGATTAGAGTTGAGATTTGCAGTCATGAAATTACCGCAAGTTAGACTGATGGGTGGCATTGTCACACAGCCTCCAGACTGCACATCTTCTTTCATGCCGCTGGAATTAGTGCTGGAATTGACGGGGTTTGCTGGTTAGCGGGTTACAGGTTTGGTGTCCTCAGACACAGCGTGATGTCCATTCCATCTTGTTGATAATGTTCCACTTCATACTCTTTTTCGGTTCTGAGATATCTCCATTTCCTCTTTTAACTTTAATAACTCTGACTTTGAGTTCCTTGGGTTTTTTTCTCTTTTTCCATTTCCTTTCCCCAAAAAGAACTACTTAGCAATGTATTGTTATACACTATTTTTCTTTCATCTTCCTTAAATTCATTTTCTTTACAATATGTTTTTGGCTTTATGAATGAGTTGACTCTTGCTTCTTGTAGTAACTTAGCTCTCAGTTCTGGTATGAATTTTTCACTGAATCCATCTCTACTAAAATACTCATGATGCAGAAGTTCAGTAGATGATATCCGCTCAGCAGGATCAATCTGTAAACAAGCATGAACTATATCTGCCAGCAATCCATTAAGCTCTGGGTATTTTTTTCATGCATTTCTGGTGTGTTGAACTTGAGGAAAGACCACACCAGCAAAAATGGGATTCTTGGAAAAGACATTCTGCAAGTGAGGTGTCAAATTGCTTGCGACTTAAGAGAACGTAGTTCCCTGGCTGGTGTCGGCCCTATACCCTCTCAGCCTGACCTGCAAAGCATGATGGCTGCCCAGGATTACTAATCATAATCAAATTTCTTTTCCTTAAGACAGTAAACTAGTATATATATTAGAAATCAATTAATGTATTTAACCATAAATGTCTAAAGCATGCGTCTACAAACTACATTGAATCTGTTCTTTTTATATTATGTTTAAAAATGTAAATAAAAAAGAAAAAGAAAACATTATGAGCCGGCGCCACGGCTCACTAGGTTAATCCTCCGCCTTGCGGCGCCAGCACACCAGGTTCTAGTCCCGGTCGGGGCGCCGGATTCTGTCCCGGTTGCCCCTCTTCCAGGCCAGCTCTCTGCTGTGGCCAGGGAGTGCAGTGGAGGATGGCCCAAGTGCTTGGGCCCTGCACCCCGTGGGAGACCAGGATAAGTACCTGGCTCCTGCCATCGGATCAGCGCGGTGCACCAGCCACAGCGTGCCGGCTGCGGCGGCCATTGGAGGGTGAGCCAACGGCAAAAAAGGAAGACCTTTCTCTCTGTCTCTCTCTCACTGTCCACTCTGCCTGTCAAAAAAAAAAAAAAAAAAAAAGAAAAGAAAGAAATAAAAGCTGTTAAAGACAAGAAAAGTGAAATAATAAACCATATTCTTGGATACAATATGTAAAATCATAAAGATATTAATTCCCTAAAATTGATCTATAGAGTCAGTACAATTCCAATTATAATCCCAACAGGATTTTTTCTCATGGAATTTAGCAAGCTGATTCTAACTTATGAGAAAGCAAGAAGCCCAAATTACACAAGACATTCTAAGGGAATGAAACAAGATTAAAGGATTTTCCCTGTGGACAAACCAATACTTGATTATAAAGCTGTAGATATTAAGGCAGTGTGGTACTTCAGCAGAGCCAGAGAAACAGACCAATGGTATACAATAAAGAGCCTTCCAACAGACCTCCCCCCGCAACAAACACACTGATTTATCACAGAGGCAGTGTTACAAAGCAGTAGAAGAAAGATAGACTACTTAATAAATGATGCTAGGACAACTGCTTATTAACATGGAAATAATGAAATTGAATCTTTTCCTTATGACATACATAAGGATTAACTCCTGAAGTATTAAAAATAAACATGACAAGCAAAATCATACAATGTTGAGAAAATAATATATAAAAGTATCTTTATGAATGTATGATAATATTCATTGAAAGATCAGAAAGCACAAATCATAAATGCTATACTTAATTACATTAATTTAAGAATTTCTGATAGGTTGAAAAAATGTGTGTGTGTTTGCACACAAGTGTTAAAGGATTAGTAGCCATGAAATATAATTATCTGCAAATCGTTATGAAAAAGATAACTGAATTGTTAGGGGATGTCATTAAAACAGTTGAACAGGCATTTCACAAAAAAGCCCAAATATCTCATAATTATGAAAAAAAGCTCCACTTCATTTGTAATAATAAATCTCAAATTAAAATCACAAATCCAAACTTCCTATCTTATGTACTCATTGATACGTACTATGAAGTTCAAAAAAAATCTTACTTTTTAAACTGCCTTTGTTGAAATGCAAAGAACTGATGAGAACAAGGATTCAGCATCTCACTACTATAAGTAAGAAACAATGAATGAGGGCCGGCGCCGCGGTTCACTAGGCTAATCCTCCGCCTTGCGGCACCGGCACACCGGGTTCTAGTCCCAGTCGGGGGGCCGGATTCTGTCCCGGTTGCTCCTCTTCCAGGCCAGTCTCTGCTATGGCCCGGGAGTGCAGTGGAGGATGGCCCAAGTGCTTGGGCCCTGCACCCCATGGGAGACCAGGAGAAGCACCTGGCTCCTGCCTTTGGATCAGCACAATGCGCCAGCCGCGGCAGCCATTGGAGGGTGAACCAATGGCAAAAGGAAGACCTTTCTCTCTGTCTTTTTCTCTCTTTCACTGTCCACTCTGTCAAAAAAAAAAAAAAAAGGAACAATGAATGAGCAAATTCTTTAAGGCAATGCTAACAAGGGAAGAAAGAGGGGACACTCCAGTATATGAGACTTCGTGTATAGTATAGGGAGACTTCGTGTATCTTAATCCTCAGTACCTAGAGTAGTATCTATTATACAGTATACATTTAATACATTTTTACTAAAATAGTAAACACATTTAATGATTGAGAAGAGTGAGAAATAAAAAAATGGAATATATAATGATGGTAAAGTTATTTTTTCATTTTGGTACTTTTGTAGATATAAAAATTAAGCCTGTATACAATTTGGGTTTGGTTTTTATACCTGGATAAAGAAAGAGGCTGAACACTCTACCATATGTTTCATACCTAATGAAGTAGAAATCTTCCATATGCTTGTTTATAATTGCATTTCTCTTTTTATGAATTATCTATTTCCTTTGCCAATTTCTTTATTGAACTTTTAACATTTTGTAGCATAATTTGATGTGAATCCTTTGTCTCATTTTGCATAACTTAATAATATTGTTGATTTCCATTTTGCTTTATGTTAATTTTAATTTTACAAATGTTTAAAATGTTTATATACTTTAGTCTGACTACGTATTTCCAAGTAATAGCTTGAAAAGTATCAATTCTCTAAAATTCCTTAATTCTTCTCAACTTTAATCAATCCAAGTGGATAGTAATCTATATCTTCTTTATTTGACTTTTCTGCTTATTTCATATCTCTACTTACCATGTTTACAAAGTGAGGTATAAATTTGAATTATAGTATTTCCCAGACTCCTTGGCTTTTATAAATTCTACTGTACTTTAACACAAAAAATATAAATCAAGGCTGTTCCCCTAGTTTTGCATGTTATTGTTACTGATCTGCATCTCAGTTTTAGGACTTAATTCTAACTTTGCAATAAACCATGCATTCTCTCTTCTTGCTGGAATTTCCTCTGTACACCTGCAATGCCATTCGTTTCCATGTGTGTACTATCAATCATACCCTGGTAGAACCTACATTACCCCAAATCCTTCTCTGAGATCCACGTGCTTGCATCAAATGGCAGAGCATTTACTCAATATGAGCTAAAGGAGCTTCAGGAGTAACACATCCAAATACAATCCATATCCCTCCCTTTTTTCATGCAATATTTCCTTTCCCACATTTCTTGTCTGTGGAAGATAGCAACTTCAATTCAGTTTCTTGAGAGCTGAGTGATAGAAACTCTGGGACAAGCTCTTCCTTGTGCTTCATTAAAAACATGCAAGCAATCACAACTTCTATCTATTCTCCCTCTAATTGCTTTTCAAACAATAAAAACAACAATAGAAATATTTATTGAGCTTTAAGTCAATAAAATGTGCTAAGCACTTTGACATACTATTATCTCATTGAATCCTCATAGCAATTTATGATAAGGGTATAAATCACTCACATTTCATAAATGAGGGAATTAAGACTGAAAGAGCATGTCAACTCAGGTCCCCAAAGAACAGGCATAAAACAGGGTTGGTAAGAGATTTAATGGAAAAACATCAATGAGGGAAATACAGTATGGGAGTCAGAGGAGGCTGAGAGACCAAGATGCAATTCTAACTTCCATAAAGCAGGGAGGGAGGAATGGGATTTGAATAGGAAGTTCCTAGACTGCAGTGCAATTCTAAGAAAGTTTCATAAAGCAAACTGGGGGTCCTCATCCTAAATTCGCTATTCAGAGGGTCCCTACTTTAGTCC
This sequence comes from Oryctolagus cuniculus, assembly GCF_964237555.1. Lineage (NCBI taxonomy): Eukaryota > Metazoa > Chordata > Mammalia > Lagomorpha > Leporidae > Oryctolagus > Oryctolagus cuniculus. The sequence goes on along the minus strand of NC_091432.1, from coordinate 205,743,254 downwards.
CCATTATGCCCAGTCATGGGCCAGTAGCAGCCCCAGGATATGTGACCTCAGCAGAGTTTCAGTAAAGGAGCTCAGAGCACAGCATTTGGGGCTGTTACACACCCTGCAGTCAAAAAGACCTGAGAGGTATGTGTTCACAACTGCCTTGGAGAATGTCATTTGCCAAAATTTCACTGATGAAAGAATAGAAAGCCATTATCCAAACTCACACAGTATGGCTTCACAAGTCACACAACCGACTGCCATGCAAGTTCCTCCCATCATCGCAACTCAAAGGTATCAAAGGAACATAGCTTCTTAACTCCGAGCACTGTTTCCTAATCCACCCCTCCATACAGAAGCTATATAACATTGTCTGAACCATAATTATGAATACCTTTGTCAATATTATTCAATCCCTTCTGCACTTTTTCAGAATAAAATCTAAAGCGCTAATACAGTGTATAACTCTCATTGTCTCTATCTACCTCTCAGTCTTTATTTCCTGGCATGTCCACTATGTTTCAGCTTTATAAAAATATCTGTCCTTTCATTCTTCCCTCATCCTTTCACATTTGTGAAACACCTACCACATGTGATATTTCTGTTATAATAACAAGGAATTTCCTAAAGCTAGATAATATTCTTTTTGTTGTTAAACTTATATTCTTTAGTGAGATAATTAGTAAAACTAACAGATTAAAGGAGGAACTGCCTACACTCCTCCCATGTTCATTGCAGCATTATTCATAAGAGCCTAGGTGTCCACCAATAGGTGAGTGGGTAAGGCAATTATGGTATTTCTGCAAAATGTAGTATTATCCTGCCATCAAAAGCATAAAATCCTGACATTTGCAGCAAAATGGATGAAATTGGAGATTATTCTGTTAAGTGAAATAAGTCAGGCACAGCAGACACAGAAAGACAAATAAATCTACATATGCTCTATCTCATATGTAGAAGTTAAAATAATGAAGTGCCAGCGCTGTGGCTCAGTGGATTAATCCTCTGCATGTGGCACCAAGCATCCCATTGAGACGCCATTTCTAGTCCCAGCTGCTCCTCTTCCAATCCAGCTGTCTGCTATGGCCTGGGAAAGTAGTAAAATATGGCCCAAATCCTTGGGCCCCTGCACTTGTGTGGGAGACTGGGAAGAAGCTCCTGGCTCCTGGCTTCGGATCGGCACAGCTCTGGCCATTGCAGCCATTTGAGGAGTGAACAAAGTGAATGGAAACCTTTCTCTCTGTCTTCCTCCTCACTGTCATAACTCTATCTCTCAAATAAATAAATAAATAAATTTTAAAAAAAAGTTCATGGAATAGGCCATCAAAGAAGGAGGCATTCAAAAAGTCAAAAATCAAAGTTCCCAAGAATTTGGACTCTGAAATTTCCAGTAAATTTGGACTTTGGTTTTTCCAGTTTGGGCCCATCTGGAAAAAAATTGAAGGACACATATATGTCTCTCATCTTGTAGAGACACCAACTAATCAGGTTATTTGGATTATATTAGATGTACTGTCAAGACGTGAAATGGTGCTAAATTTTTAAATTTCTATAGTATAAAATGATATTGATACAAATGTCTGAGAATTAAAAAGTCTAATGATCTTGTGTTACTAGACATGATGGTTATCTTAATGAGGAAGCCCAGAGGCCTTAAAGGTTAAATGCTGTGTAAAATCTTACAAGTGCTTTCAAAAATGCTGTGTGAAGTAAACAAGTGCTTCTTATTGACTTTATAATAAGTTTATAATTTTAAACATGGCAATTTAAAGTCTTTTGTCATCCACAGTTTTGTATAGGTTCCGATGGACTTTTTCCAGCCACATCTATTGTATTCAGTACTTTGGGATGGCTCTGTAAACAGATGAAGCCAATAATGTATTACAGGTATCAATTGTGAAAAAGTATGATTAACTGAAGTTACTAAGAAAGTCATAGTAATCAATTGGCAATTTACAAAAAGGAGTTACAGATTTTTAAAAAAGCTGTTACTGAATCTGCTTTAGTGTTCTATCTTGCATGTTATGTTATATGTGTATACATATTGTATGTCTACATGGGAAAATTTATTAAGTTTTAGATAAAAGATTGCCCATAATTTTTAAACAGCTAAAATTAATAAAAGATGAATTTTGATTTAAGTGACCTGAATCTTTGTATCAGATGTTTTAAATCTGTTGGTAGAAAGAAACAAAAACCATTATATATGCTTGTGCTTGAATTTGCTGGTTAAATAAGCTACACCATGTTAGATAATTAAAGATGTTTCCAAATATATGTATTCTTAAAATTTATAGAAGGCATTGGACCTTCTGGTAAATGTTTTCCTAAATTGTTATCTAATAGTTGAAATTGCTTGCTAAGTTTTCATTTGATATTGCTGTTGTCTTTTCTAAGCCCAACTGATTCTCTCATTTCTCTATTCTCTTTGAGGTAGGACACTAATTCTATTCTGAAGGACTCTCCAAGATGCAAAATTTGATCTTTATATCTTATAAAAGGGATGGCTAATGTTTTCTGTAATAGCATAGTCAAAATAAGAGCTTAAATTATAATTTCACAGCTAGATTTACTTTGCCATGGGCACAGTAAATAGGCAAAACCTCTTTCAGACCAAACAAAGGGAGAGAAAGTTTTAAGTGAGGACACGACTTTCCTCATGGGCATGTCTACCTCAGAAAACCACTACCTGAACATGCCTGTGACTATAGACTTCTAGTTTAGGCCACAAAGATTAGAGATGGGACTTGAGCACCCCCTTGACTTGCATTCTCTGATCTGCTTTAACAAAAACCAGGGGGAAAAGAAAGCTAGACGTCAGAAGAAACATAAAGATAGGTGGCAGGCCTACTAAATGTAGCTCTGTACAATGATCTGCCCTCAAGGAGACCCAACAGGCCAGTCCACTGCAGTGACTTTCGATGTGGAAAGCCTAAGGCTTCAGCAGAAGTCAGCTTATGGAGAGCCCTGGCAGCTCTGCCAGCCAAAAGTTGGATCACTAGAAATGGAGTTGCCCTGGAGTCAAAGGACACCCAGGTCAGAGCCACAGATCTTGCTGGCTCTAAACTGAAAAACTCTTCACTCTGCCCACTTCCAAAGTAACCACTGCTGCAGAGTGGATGGCCAAATAGGGTCAGCAACATTGCGGACAGAACTGTAAATTTCCTGTCAGAGATGACACCTGCCTTTACCTGGCCAACTCTCCTCCCAGGCCAGTTAGGTAATGGAAGTCAACAGGGTACCTTCCCCAAGGAGGGTCACACCTCCCTTATGATGCACCCCATGTGAAGAGATAGGACTGGGCCTCATAACTGACAAGGCCTTAAAGCCCACCAGATTGTTATCAGGCCCCCTTCAGTCAGTTTCTATTTGACTGAGACAGCATCCTTCTTAGATCCTCTAATAATAACTCTGTTCTTCGTTCTAGACCCTGTCTAGCCTACTTGGGCCTTATTCCTTTATAATCATAGCCTCTACTCTAACTTCAATGGCTCTACTCTCAACCTGCATGTACTGTTGGTCCTCTTCCCCACTTAATGTTGTATGATTGTTCAGAATTTCTCTACAGACAAACTCCTCTACAAAAGTTTAGTGGCCTTTCTCCTGGTCTTGATTGGGATCAGCTTTAAACCACGTCCATCAAACAGTCCTCACAAGGGTCCAGAGACCTCCCTCATTTCCTCTCCTCTATGAAATCCTCTCCTTACCTGGTTAATGCCACTCTTAGGATCATTGGTTACTATTCTCACCCTGTCTTTTATACTACAGTGTCTGTTTAAGTGTTTACAGTAAATGATAATGGAACGAACCAAGGCCTTCAGCAACCATCAGTCAACCAAATGCTGCTACAGGGATATACTCGGCTTCCCACCCAGGAGACAGCAGCTTGAGACATCGCCCCATGCCAGTGAAGAGTACCTCATCACCCCATGTCAGCAAGAAGTAGCTCTAAAGACAGATCATCATCCCTCTACCCCTCCTGGACTTTTGGGACTAACGTAATCCCATACAGCTCCTGCTTTATAAAAAACAAAAGGGGTAATGTTAGGAAAATGGCACAGTTCTATCTATGGCACGATCTACACCCTGACACCATCCTAGGCTCTAGCCCCTACCACCATTGCTGGAAACCAGGTGGCCACATGGCCCAACCACCGGTGTCAAGCTCCACCCTCATCCTAATGGGATTTGCTGCTTCTGCTTCCCTGCCCACCCTCCGGCAAAGTTTTAAAGGAGCTGTTCCTGAACACATGGCACTCCTCGCCTTTCTCTCTTGGCTCCTCTCTTCTGCTGTCTCTCTTCTCTCCTGGCTATCTCCTCTCCTCCCCCCCCCCCCCGTTTCTCTCTCTCTTGATTTCTCTTACGCTCTCCTTCTCCCTCTTTTTCCTTCCTTGCCCCTTCCCTCTGGCCTGCTGTGTTTTCCCCAATAAACTATTTCCCTTAAAAAAAAAAAAGAGTTAATCACTTCAGTAAAAACCAACATGCCACAACATTTTCTAAAGCTCATCATACACAGGAGGACAGGTCTACTTTATCAAGTACTGAAAGAAATACTTGTGGAATAAATTTTTTCTTGTTGCTTTTAATGCATAGTCTCAGTATTATGTAACAGATAGTATTCTGGACATTTATAGAAATTATTGTATTAAATCCTCCCAGTGGATCTGAGGCAAAAGTCTCCCCACTATAGTCATTGCTAAGTGTATTCTTTAAAGTACAGCAGAAGATTGGCATATTTTAAAAATTTGTACTTCCCAACTTTCTAATTCAGTCTTCAGCAAGAAGTGATAGAAATATGCACTCTTTCTTTACCTTTCTTAATAATTTTTCTATCTCTTTTTTTGTCCTCAGAATATTCCCCTGTGGATTTTCTCATCCCCTAGCCATTGTCAAACCCTAATCCTTCTTACAAACATCAATATCTGGATGCCAAACCCACAGATAAAAAGCAATTTCCTCTTGAAGTTTCCTGTTGGGAATTGCAGTGAAGTCACTAGAACTCATGTTGGGAAGTATTATGAAAACCTACAAGACATTACACCCTTTCCTCTAAGCCTTCAGAATGTCTGAAAACAAATCAACACATGTTGAGTGCCTAAGTGCCTTCCTGCCAGCCAGATTCTGTGGGGTTAAAGGGATTCTCCAACCCTCTCTTTTCAAAACCAAGTGAAAAGCTGCAGAAACTCTTAAGGTCTAATTTAGAAAAGCGTTACAGTGGAAACTCAGGAACCCTGATTAATACCATGCTTTACCTTCACTTGCCTCTAATGAATGGGCTATCCCTGGCCTCGTTGTCCAGTCATTCCAACTTTGAATTGCCACAAATGAGAAGGCCTTTGGATGAATACATTTCCCTACAGAGCCAAAGCATCATAGATTCACCAAGTTGTTCAGGGCCAGCTGTCAAGTCGGAGATGAAAGGGCTGATTTCTAGGAGCTCACAGAACTGATGAGGAACATGCTTTTAAAGTGCTGTCAAGGTGCGGCTGTCCTTGAAGAAATGGCTTCCTGACAGCTGCTGGTGCCTTCCTTTCTGCCAATGTTTAATTTCTCTCAGAGAGTCAAGGCTTTAATTAGGTTCCTAGGGCAGCTAGCTCTGTATCTTTGACCTTATCAAGGATTTGGATTTTCAAAGCACAGGCTTAGATAGATCTCCCTTCATTACTGATCAAAAGTGTCCCCAGGAAAAGTCCTGGGCTCAGACTTAGGTTCCTCAGAAACCAAAGCCGCCTGTTGGTGCTTCCTTCTACAGGAGAGTCTCACACCATCATCCCTGACATTGCCAAGACCTTTCATGGAAGAAAGGAGTTTTAGGAGGCAAAAATGAAGTGCAGTTCATGTAAAAGAATGTTGATGTCTGAATCTACTTGGGCATAACCACTGTGAAGGCCTTCTTTCTAATATTCAAAAGGGTTTGTGTCTGGTTTATTGATTTGATTCTCAAATCTGTAACATTCTAAGCCAAGAGAAAATTCCTGATTGAATATTAGGACTTACTTTAAACATGGTTGAGAGTGTAAAATTCCTCTAAAAAGACAGATGTTGAATTTTAATAATGGATTTTTTTGCCATATAAAATTAAGCATACAACATCTGCTTTTGCTATGCCAACATCTGTTTCTTTGACATCTCTGTCTTCCCTTTTACTAGATCCAACTGTGAATTTGGTATAGAATCTGATATTTAAAAATGGATAGGGGCTGATGTTGTGGTGCACAGACAGTTAAACCACTGCCTATAATGTTTACACCCTAGTCAGGCACTTTTTTCAAGTCCTGGATGCTACACTTTCTTTTTTTTTTTTTTTTTTTTTTTTTTTTTTTTTTTTTTTTTTGGCAGGCAGAGTGGACAGTGAGAGAGAGAGACAGAGAGAAAGATCTTCCTTTTTTGCAGTTGGTTCACCCTCCAATGGCCGCCACAGCCAGCGCGCTGCGGCTAGTGCACTGTGCTGATCCAAAGGCAGGAGCCAGGTGCTTCTCCTGGGGGTGCAGGGCCCAAGAACTTGGGTCATCCTCCACTGTACTCCCGGGCCACAGCAGAGAGCTGGCCTGGAAGAGGGGCAACCGGGACAGAATCCGGCGCCCTGACCGGGACTAGAACCCGGTGTGCCAGCACCGCAAGGTGGAGGATTAGCCTATTGAGCCATGGCGCCAGCCGGATGCTACACTTTCAATCCAGCTCTCTGCTAATGCACTTGCAAATGCAGCAGAAAATGTCCCAAGTACTTGTGCCCCTGCCACCAACGTTGGAGACCCAGTTGAAGCTCCTAGCTCCTGGCTCCAGTCCAGTCATGCCCCAGCCATTGTGGCCATTTGGGAAGTGAATCAGCAGATGGACAATTTCACTCGTGTGCATGTGCACACTCTTGCTCTCACTCTAGCTCTCGCTCTCTCTGCCTCTCAATAAATCTTTCTAAAAAGTGAATAAAATTTTCCTGACATGCTGAATTCTACAAGGCAAACATAAACTAAGCTCTCAGGATTAGACTCAATTCTAAAAGAATAAAAGCGTCTGGGTCATTCTTGCTTGTGACACTTAAATATCCAATAGAAATTAACAAACATAAAATGTTTACAAGGAAAGAGTGACATTGTGCTTTATTTTTGAAAGCTTTTTGAAAACTTAATTTAAAGACAACAATTTAAGACTGTCATTAACATTATCGCTCAGTACATGTTAATCACATAACACCAAGAAAATCCAGCCAAGAAAAAAAAGATTTCCTAATGTTAAGCTTTTTAAAAAGGCATTCAGGGACATTAAGATCACTAACAATGAGGTACAATTTTGTAATAAGAAAATTATCGTTAGATAACCATAACGATCTTGTATTGAAGGAAAGCAAACACTTGGTTCAATAACAATCTGCCCAACTCTCTATTCCTACTTATCTTTAACTCCAATGTGTGCATTTATTCACTCTTCAGATATTATTTAAAGCTAATTCTGTACCAACAAAGCTCTGTCTTTGGGAAATAGAAGTTACAAAGCCAACTTTAAACCCTGAATGTAATAATCCACAGGTAAAACATGTATTTAATATATAAACATGCAAATAAATAATTACAAATTATGTTAACAAATCTGAGAAAAAATTACAAGTGCACTGAAATAAAGTAAGTAGAGTGATATACTTTTAGAATTACTAGTCAAGGAAGACATTCAAAGGGCAGGACACATAACCTAAACTCTGAAGAATGAGTAGACATAAATAAACAGAAAGAAACCATTTTAGTAGAAAAATAGACACTAAAAAAGTCTAATATGGCAGAAAGTATAAAAAGTAAGAGTAAGGAAGATGAGATGAGACTGGAGAATACATTTGGACCAGACAGATCTCAGTAGTTGTTTCAATCTTCCAGGTTTGGAAGCCACTGTTCTGTTTGGTCTAAGAGAATGAGAGGCCCCAGAGCACACTTCACTGGTCCACTGTCAAGGATTATGGTCTGACTGCTGGACTCACACTATTCACATGCCCATCAACACAAGTTCAATCTCACATCCCAGTTTGAATAATGAGTCATCTGTTATTTTTTCCATTGCCAGAGTCTTTATAATCATAACTGCCATCAATCCCAATTCTGCTAGACCTGAGGTCAGCTCAGCTCTGGCAGAGCCTTAAGTTAGTCATCAAACTTCTGCATCATGGCTGAGCACTCTTTCTCTGATGTCTGGAGACCTAAGAAACAGCAATTCACTCATGTTTCTGCAGGCAACAGGAATGGCGCATGAAACCTGGACATCTGGGCCAGAGGAACAGCAGAAGCAGGGAACTTGTTATGGACCTCATGCCTTTTATATTACTCAGCTCTCTTCTCCCACTTCTCTGCCAGATTTGCCAGCCTCTACCACATTTCCTTCCTTTGCTACCTTCTGTCTACTCCTCATGGCTTCTGCTCCCTCACAACTTAGGCTGTGCATGACTCAGCCATTTTCTCTAGTTTTCTGCAGATATAGTATCTAACAGGCTCAATTCACTTTGTTCATCACGCCAATTCACTTATTGGTTGATTTGGGATCAATGTCATCCCTTAATCCCATCGCCTGTGTCCCAAGGACACAGATTGATATCAAAAACATTGCTGTCAGGTGGTTGTTTATTCATTATAGATTGTATCCACAACATAGCTTCTTAGAAAGATGGCCGGTGCCATGGCTCACTTGGCTAATCCTCTGCCTGCTGCACCAGCACCCCACGTTCTAGTCCTGGTTGGGGTGCCAGGTACTTGTCCCAGTTGCTCCTCTTCCAGTGCAGCTCTCTGCTGTGGCCCAGGAAGACAGTGGAGGATGGCCCAAGTGCTTGGGCCCTGCCACCCGCATGGGAGACCAGGAGGAAGCACCTGGCTCCTGGCTTCGGATCAGTGCAGCACTGGCCGCAGCCGCCATTAGGGGAGTGAACCAATGGAAGGAAGACCTTTCTGTCTCTCTTTCACTGTCTATAACTCTCTGTCTCTCTCACTGTCTAACTCTGCCTGGCAAAAAATAAAAGAAAGAAAGAACTGCTTTTGTTGTTAAAACACTCTACTTCACTTTCCTCATTACCTCCCTCAAAAAGATACTATGATTATAAAATGAGACATATTATAAAAAAAAGTTAAAGGTCACATACAATTGTTCAGGTATTATTAAAATATTAATACTAAAATGTGCATTACTATTATAAAATTTAAGATATAGCAACAGAATTCTACCATAGTGCTGTAACCTATTAAAGGAGAAGGAAAATTCTTATGGTCTTCAGTTCCTCTTTCAGCATCATCTTCCTTTCTTGTTTCTGTTTTATATATATGTATATATACATATATAAAACATACAACACAGACATATTAGACAATTAACATGACAAATATTTAGTATAAAGGTCTATTAGTATAAATGGTCTATTAGACCATTAACATGACAAATATTTAGTATAAAGGCAGGTACTATGCCAGAAATTTGATATGCAACAGAGAAACATAGTACAGTTTTTGCACACAAGGACTTACGGTATATCTCAAAAGATAGACAACAAAAATCCATAGCCATATAGAGTGATAAGCTTATGTCCTCCTCAATAAAAACTACCTATGTATGGGATGGCTAGTTTGTTACCACTACTCCTTCCAGTAGACAACACAGTCCAGTCATCTACCAGAAGATGGATATGTGTTTAATAAATTCAAATTTCTGAGATCTGTCAGGATAGGGATATAGTCCTATATGGAATTGGGATAAGGGAATATCAGAGAGAAAACCTTTGTCAAATCAGATGCCAGTACAAAGACTCAGTTGTTCAAATAAAATAACAATCCACTGGGCATCTATTTTGGAAAGAATGAACAGAAAGGACATGAAAATGATGAAGCATAGGTCAAAATATCAAGTAAAATACCTCAGAGATAAGAGTTAGTATTTTCAGATTAAGAACTTGAATACTCGGCCAGCTCCGCAGCTCACTAGGCTAATCCTCCACCTGCGGAGCTGGCACCCCGGGTTCTAGTTCCAGTTGGGGCACTGGATTCTGTCCCGGTTGCTCCTCTTCCAGTCCAGCTCTCTGCTGTGGCCCGGGAAAGCAGTGGAGGATGGCCCAAGTGCTTGGGCCCCTGCACCTGCATGGCAGACCAGGAAGAAGTACCTGGCTCCTGGCTCCTGGCTCCTGGCTTTGGATGGGCACAGCGCGCAGGCCGTAGCGACCATTTGAGGGGTGAACCAACGGAAGGAAGACCTTTCTCTCTGTCTCTCTCTCTCTCTCTCTCTCTCTCACTATCTAACTCTGCCTGTCAAAAAGAAAAAAAGAATTTGAATACTCAAACACTACACTACATGTCTTCAATAGCTTTCTTCTAACACTGTGTGTGTATGTGTGTATTCTATTAATGGAAGTGATAGGTATAAAGCAAACACTTGAAGGTAGCTATCATTTGTAGTATTATTGCTGTTGTTATTGTTTTTTGACAGTAAAAATGACACCACAGTGAAGAACCAAGCCAGGCATTTAGGGACTTTTCACAGTATATTAAGGAAGCTGCTATACAAACTATGTACAAAGAGCAAATTATTTGACTCACATTGTAATCGAATGAGACCTAAAATAAGATGTCTCCTAATAGTGGTTACAAAATCATTTATATTCCCCTTATTGCCTTTGAAAATTATCCTGTAAATGCATGATAGAAACAATAAGGACAAAAAGGAGATGACCAAACAAGTAATATTTGTAAAAACAATGACTGTTTCTTGTTTTTAAATTTCCAAGAATGTGATGCATTGAATAACTCTTGTTTCACTCTCATTGCATTCCATTAAGCTTGGAAGATTGTTGGTTGGTTATGCTGAGTGCTCCTTTTCATTATCCTTAAGCACAAATAATAAGTTGATTTTCAAACTGCAAATGGTTTCTTTTTAATCTAGCTTTTGCCAGAGTAGAGCTTAAGTTCAAGGGTTGTTATTACTTTATAAAAAAATTGTTTCAACAACACAAATCACTATAGTTTCTAAGCACTCTATTGCCTCCAAATCATGTTAACATGTGAACCCAGAGACTTGGGCATTGGGCCAAATCATATAAATTTAAATGAGAAAGAAAGCAAAGTTCAATGACTACAGCTAGAAAAACAAAACATTTTAAACACTTTTGCTTATTTTAAAGATTATACAGACAAATGTCAAGATATTTTATACATGAATGATCTCAAATTACTGGTGTGAAAAGGATAAAAATGTCTTTATTGGATATTGCCATATATAATGATTTTAAAAACTTTTATAAATAAAAATAAAATCTTCAAAATTAAGAAGACATCATATGAATAAAATATTGCTTCCATAGAAGTTGATTTCTTGGAATCTTTCAGAATAATCAGTCAATTAAATGATAAGCTTAGATAAGTCTTTCATATGCTGATTTTATTTCCCTTGAGTAAATTCACAGGAGTGAGATGGCTGGGTCATATGATAGGACTCTATTCAAATCTCTGAGGTATTTCCATATTGTCTTCCACAGTGGAAGGAGTTTACATTCCCACCAACAGTGGATTAGGGCACCTTTTCCCAAGATTCTCACCAGCATTTGTTATGTGCTGATTTCTGTATGAAAACTGTTCTAACAGGGGTGAGGTAAAACCTCATTGTGGTTTTGATTTCAATTTCCCTGACAGCTAGTGATCCTGAGAATTCTTATACTTGTCTATAGACAATTTGGATTGCCTTTTTCAAAAACACCTATTTAAGGCCTTTGCCCATTTCTTAACTGGGCTGCTCGTTTCGTTGTTGAGTTTCTTGATTTCTTCATATATTCTGGTTATTAATCCTTTATCTCTTTCATAGTTTGCAAATAATTTCTTCCATTCTTTCAGTTGCCCCTTCACTTTGCTGAATGTTTTTTTTGCAGTGCAGAAGTTTTTCAATTTGATGTAATTCCATTTTTCAATTTCGACTTTGATTGCCTGAACCTCAGGGGACTTTTATAAGAACTATTTGCCTATGCCAATGTCTTGCAGAGTTTCCCCAGTGTTCTCTAATAATTTGATGGTATCGGGTTGTAGATTCAGATGTTTGATCCATGTTGAGTAGATTTTTGTGTAAGGTGTAAGGTAGGGGTCTTGCTTCATACATCTGCATGTGGAGATCCATTTGTTGAAGAAACTGTCCTTGCTCCAAGAATTGATTTTAGCTCCTTGGTCAAGTATAAATTGGCTGCATATGCTTGGATTGATTATTGGCATTTCTATTCTGTTCCATTGGTCTATCCATCTGTTTTTGTACCAGTACTAGGCTATTTTGATTATAACTGCCCTGCAGTAAGTCTTGAAATCTGATGTTGTGATGGCTCTAGCTTTGTTCTTGTTGCATAAGATTGCTTTAGCTATTCAGGGTCTCCTATGTTTCCATATGAATTTCAGCATCATTTTTTCTATATCTGAGAAGAATGTCCTTGAAATTTTGGTTGGTATCACATTGAATCTGTAAAGTGCTTTTGGTAGTATGGACTTTTTGATGTTATTGATTCTTCCAATGCGTGAACATGGAAGATTTTCCCATTTTTGTGTCTTTTTCTATTTGTTTCTTTAATGTTTTGTAATTCTCATCATAGAGATTTTGACATCCTTGGTTAAATTTACATCAAGGAATTTGATTTTTTTTGTGGCTATTGTGAATGTGATTGGTCCTAGAAATTTTCTTCTCAGCTGTGGAATTGTCTGTGTTAGGAAAAG